>NC_083109.1:20087040-20317404 GCF_949774975.1 Lagenorhynchus albirostris
CCTGTGCTCTGCAGCGGGAGAGGCCACAACAGTGAGAGGTCCGCGTACCACAAAAAAAAAAAAAAAAAAAAAAAAAATGAAGGAGGACTTCGTGGAGGACCATGACTAGGTACACCCGGCTTGCGGTCTGTGTTCAGAGTACAGGAAGGATGCCTTGTCCTGTGCCAGTCTCTGGCAGGACTCTTTGACACAGGCATGTTGAGATCCAGTGACTCATTGAACTGGACCTCTAGAATCCTGCCTTTCTTAAGGAGAGTGTACATGGGGAACAATGGTAAACAGTGATAAATGAGCTGGGATCTCTTCAACTAATTCCATCTTAGGACATCTGACTCTTATGAAAAAGGTGGATGTTGTCACTGCCTCCATTTCACAGATGAGGGAGGAAAACAAGGCACAGAGATGTGTAACTGTTGAATTAATGAATTTTTTACATGACTTCTGCCTCTCTAACCAGAATAGACGTTCCTTGAGAGCTGAGATTATCTGTCCTGTTCATCGTTTTATTGCAGGTATCTAAAATGGTCCCCGAAATATAGTAGATACTTAAAAACAAGTTTTTTAAATAAGCAAACTTATCAAAGACCAAAGAGCATTTAAACAGTATGCCCCCAACTCTTATAGGCTACATTATATTGTCTCTGATTTGACGTGTGCTCTAATGTCAGTTGTGGTGTTGGCAAAGTCTGGGGCAAGGTTATGGGAATGTGCTCCACAATCACATTTCCCCAAATGACTCTCAAATTTGGGAGCTCTTAAGAAGGACCCCTACAAAAAGTGAGATGACAATGTGTGTGGTTTGAATGTAGGAATGTTCCATTCTTCCAGGACCCCATGTCCTGCCTTGGGTTGACCTTAGATCTAGATGGAGATGGTCCTCTATCCCTCTGCATCTGTATATCCACTCCAGGGAAAGGTTCTGCTTGCTTTTATGAAGATATGCTCATCCCACGGACTAATCACACTTACAAGGGAGTGAGGGACTGACATCAACAGTCTCACTAAGAACACTCAGATTGTGGGAAGAATGGTTTCACCTAGAGATTCTAGACTTAAAACAAACAAACAACAACAAAAAATATGCCCAGCAGGATTTCATACCACCAAGGTCTTAGTCATGATCTTTGGAAAGTTGTTGGCATTGTGACCTCTATTTACACTCCCTCATTTCCCTTTCACCATGCTCAAAGCATATACTGATAATTTTTCAGGGCATTCCTTCCTGTTGAGCTCTGATGTACCTTTAAAAATAGTGCCTATGCATCTCCTTTACGTCTTTATCTTTTATAAATCCTGACACACCCATCAGACCCATACATTGCTGATCTCTTACCTTCTCAGCTTCCCTTTTCCAGGTCTGGCCCTAACCTAGAATGGTTGAATGAAGCACTGACCCACATAATGTAGTTGCGGGACAGTGAAAAACTCCTGTAAGGCTACAAATAACCCAGTAACTCAGTCATTTTTCTGCCATCTCTCTTAGTACATTGGTAATTTTTTTTAAATGGAGTTAACATCAGTCTAAATGTGATGCAAACTTTGGTTTTTCATTTAAATCTTATTGACTTTAAACAAGTCATTTAACATCGTTGAACCTCACTTTCTTTAAAATGTGGATAATATCTTCAGTCATCCTTCCTGCTCTCCTCCTAGTGGGAGTATTCCAACTTCTTGGGGAAATTTCAATGTATTCATTTTTGTCTGGTACTTCATTCTTTGTTCTTTAGCACATTAATTTCTATAATATGAGTTACAAATAATGAGTAAATGTCCTGCCATTCCCATCCTCTGTGCCTGATAAATGCAGCTGATAAGTTATAGCACTCTTCCTTGCTGAACTCAAAGAGGTCCTCAGTTTTCTTCTCAACATAGGGTCTTGCCTCAGAAATGAGGCAAGATTAGCCCTACAATAAACACTGTTGTGGTCATGTCTAACATATCTTAAAAGCAAGATTCAAAAGATCTATCTACCTACCTACTTGAATACACACAGATCAAACACTCAACAATAGTAAACTTCATAATGCCTGCCATTCAATTAAGAATTAACAGACATGCAAACAAAACATAAAATAATGAGGAGAAAAATCAATCAGTTGAAACTTACTAGAACTGACACAGAGGTGAGAATTAGTAGACAAGGACATTAAAAGTTATTATAACTCTACCTCATATCTTTAAAAAAATTACATAGAGACAGGTAAGATATAAATATAAACCAAATCAAATTTGTCATTTAATCTAAAATGTTTGAGAGAAAATTCTACAGTGTCTGCAGATTAAATGTAACTGAAAAAAAATAGTAAATTTGAAGACATAGAAATAGAAATGATGCCCCCAAAATGGACAGATTAAAAAGTCTTAAAAAATGAAAAGAGCATGTGTGAGCTGTATGAAAAATTCAAGTGACCTAATATACATTAATATAGAGTACTCAACAGAGGAGCAAGGGTAGAGAAAAAATATTTGAGGAAATAATGACAAATTTTATTAAAAGTATAAATACACAAACTGAGAAGTTCTATGCATCCTAAACATAGAACTACAGAGAAAGCTACACCAAAGCACAGCATAATCAAATTTCTCAAAACCAGTGATTAAGGGAAAACTGTAAAGTAGCCAAAGAAAAAGGTCATGTTAACCACAAAAGAGCAAACATAAGTATTGCAGCAGATTTCATGTCAGAAACAAAAAAGACAGTGGAGCAGCATTTTGAAGTACTGAAAGGAAAAAAAGAAAAAGAAAAACCCGTCAGTGTAGAATTCTCTACCCAGCAAAAACATCTTTCAAACATGAAGGAAAATTAAAGTTTTTTTTTAACATACAAGCACTGAAATAATTTGTCACCTGAAAATGGTAGTTATACTACAAGAAATGATAAAAGAAAGACTTCAGGCAGAAGAAATGTGACGCCAGATGGAAATATGCATCTAAACCAGTGTTTCTCAACTGTTTTTCATTATCATCCCCCTAAGGAGTCTTTTGAACATTTTTTCCCTAATGGCCACCTCATAAAATTTTAATACCACAGATACAATGTATACTTGTTCATGCACTGCATGTATATCTTGCCTTTCTACATTAAAAGCAATACTTTTTGCCCCCACCCCGCAAAATCAGTTTCACCCACTTGGAGGTAGTATCATCTCCACTGATAATACATGATGTTTCACTTTTCTGTTGGTGCTGTAAAAAAATTTACCACAAACTTAGTGGCTTAAGGTAACACAAATGTGTTAACTTACAATTCTGTAAATCAGAAGTCTGAATAGGTCTCACTAGACTAAAATCAAGATTTCAGCAGGGCTGTGCTCCTTTCAGAAGCCTCAAGAGAAGAATCTGCTTCCTTGTCTCTTCTAGCTTTTAACGGTCACCTACATTTCTTGGCTCGTGATCTCCTCTTTCATCTTTAAGGCATTAATGCTACAACCCTCTGACTATTCTGTTATAATCATACCTACCTCTGACCTCAGCCTCTGAATTCAGCCAGGAAAAGTTCTTAACTTTCAGGGAATCATGTGATTAGAATGCATCCATCCAAATAATCCAGGATGATGTTCTCATCCCAAGGTCCCTAAACTTAATCACATCTGCAAAGTCCTTTTACCATGGAAGAAAAATATTGATAGGTTCTAAGAATTAGGACATGGACATCTTTTTTGGGGGGGAGGGAATCGGCATTATTCTCCCTACTGCACATAATTTAAACAAAGAAATAAGTATAATAGTATAGGAAACAGCGACTATGTGGATAAACATATATGATTTTGTGCTTATTATGTAAATCCTTAAAATACAATTGACTGTTAAAACAAAATAACCATGCAGTACATGGTTTATAACTTATATAAAGGAGACATGCATTATAAATGCATGAAATCTAAGTACACTTACATTTAAGGTTCTTATAATATACATGACGTGTATAATATCACTTTTGTTAAGGATGTATACTGTAAACCCCAAAACAACTACTAAAATAAAATAATAAAAAGATATTTATACCTAAAGGAAACAAAATGGAGTCATAAAGAATACTTAGTTATCTCAAAAGAAAGCAGAAAAAAAATCAGAACAATGAGATAAGACAGAAAACAAAGAACAAGGGAGTAGATTTAATGAATCATATAAATAAACACTATAAATGTACATGATTTATACACTCCAATTAAAATGCTGAGATTGTCAGGTTGGATAAAAAAGTAAGACATAACTAATGCCAATATTCTGATTCAGTCAGACCTAGGTCACATCTTAAATAAGAGTTGGAGCCAAAGCACATGAGCTTAGAGTGGTGATGAACTAGTTCCCCAGAAAGCAATCTTGGTAGAATTTCCATAAGAAGAGTGAATGGACACCGGGAGGACACTAGAGGGAAAAAATCAACAGATGGCTCCTCTTCCTAATGTGGAAAATAATATTTCTCCCTTCCTAATTTTTTCCAACAGAGGGCAACTTTGAATTAACTCCTTCTTTGGCCATTTTGAGATGTTTTCATAAAATAAATTATCTTCCTCTCTTCTCCTCTTTCCCTGGATCGTTATCTCCTCCTTTCTCACTAGATTGTCATTTGTGTTTATCAGTCAGTCTGTTTACCTTAAGAATGAACAAATTATCTAATCTGAACAAATGTAGCCTATGAAATCTTCAAAAAGAAGTAATATCCTTGACTATTTCTCCTCTAGACTGCCAACTACACAAACTATACTATTTATCCATCTCCCATTCATTCATTTTTTCACTCATTTATGACCAAGCTCAAATGTCACCACCTCAAAGAAGCCCTGTGTAGTGTTGGCCACACTTTCCTCTGTGTTCCTGCAACATGTTTGAAATCCTATTTGAAATGATCTGTGCTTTCTTTCTCTCTTTCCCACAATAGTGAACTATTTACAATAGACATGATAGATAATTTTTTAAAAAGTTTTTATTTTATTATACTAAATAGTATAGTATAATACTTTTGGCTGCATTGGGTCTTCATTGTTGCGCGGGCTTTCTCCAGTTGCAGTGAGCGGGGGCTACTCTTCATTGCGGTGCGCGGGCTTCTCACTGTGGTGGCTTCTCTTATTGCAGAGCAGGGGCTCTAGGTACATGGGCTTCAGTAGTTGTGGCACACAGACTATGTAGTTGTGGCTTGCAGGCTCTAGAGTGCAGGCTCAGTAGTTGTGGTGCACAGGCTTAGTTGCTCCACGGCATGTGGGATCTTCCTGGACCAGGGATCGAACCCGTGTCCCCTGCATTGGCAGGTGGATTCTTAATCACTGCATCACCAGGGAAGTCCCAAGCTTTTTTATCTTTATAGTCCCCAGTATCTAGCAGGAAGCCCAGTAGATAGCCCAGTAGTAGAATCATAGATTCTTAGTAATTATTTTCTAAACTAATCAATACAGAGATGAATGAATGAATGAATGAATGAATGTCTCCTGCTGCATGGCAGTGTCCCATTGTCCCTACCTGCGTCTGTCCCCCAGATGGCTAACAGGTTTCATCTTCACAGTCTACCATGAATAATACATAGTGTCTCTCTTGAGCTTTGTCTTAAGAAGGATCATCAGGTGATGCCTGGGTTCAGTAGAAAGAACACCACAAAGGATCAGCAAAGTCTGGCAGAGTTGCTGGAGTGGTGAGAAATAACACATGTGATGAACCTCTGCAGCTGCTGTCTTTTGCTGTACCCTCTGCTCAGTTTTGTCTGTCGGCCAGTTTACTGGTCATATTCCAGTGCTGAACCCAGCAGGCCCCATTGTAGCCACAGAGATTCTGGTCAAGGAATGGCCAAGATCATCAAAAATCAAAAGCCATATCAGATCAATTTTCTTGTAAATTCCTGATCAAGAAATGTGCTAGGGTCACTGATCTTGACATCACTGATCAATCAGTCTGATCCCCTGACCCCAGAGCCCAGCTGAATCCATGCTGGCTCCTTCCCAGGTTTACCACGACTCACAGACAAAGGCAATTGCAGCCGGACACTCACACCCCCAGCCAATTCTCCCTTTTTATACAAATTACAGGGCATAAATCGCTTCCTGTGAATACCAAGCCCTGCTCAAATTTCCTTTCCTGAGACGGAAACATTTTTTGACTTCCAGCTGAACAGTTCTCTCCTTAATACCAATTCCATCTCATGGAGCCAAGCAGAAAACTCCAGATACATCTAAACCTTCCCGGTGTGGGCCCTGTCAGAGCATCCTTCTAAGCCAAGAGCAGACTCACTGCAGATGTTCTCTCCCTGCACCACGCAGCATCTCCGTCTCTGCCATGATCATTTCTTCTTCTCACCTTCCTTCAAGTCATACCTGACTTTCAGATGCTGAAAAGATTCTCTCTTTATAGCCTCCCCAACCATTCTGCCCAGGGAGCAGTTTGAGGTGCCCATCTCTGAACACAATCCACAGGCCCGTGGAATTTGGGGCACATCTTTTGTTTCTGGAGGGTATAATGAAACAGTGTGGATCCTGTGTTCTGCGTGTCCCTCACAACCCAAGCTTTCTTGGGTGACTCTAGTCCCTTCTTGACTGCTGCAGTGGGTATTTCCCAAGAATATGTGCCCTTCCTGTCTGTGGCCCCATAGTTCGGTCCTTTTTCTGTACTAGCGCTGCCCATTTTAGCACGGCAGAGCACACCTGCTCTGGATCTTCCTGACAATGTTCATCATGCGTCTACCCAGCAGACACCAAGCCCATCCCCTCCAGATCCCTCACTTTACCCTGACGCTTAGATGTGCAGTTCTCATTTTCAACTTCATTATTATGATAGTCAAGAAGGAAGAGAGAAGATGCAGTAATGGACACCGCCAATGATCTGGAACTCCCACACGTGCTCCACCCTGAAGAGTCCTGGACACTGAAAGATGACAGTGCTGTGATTTCTTCCTACTATTAGGACTGGAACTTCCCTGCAAATGCTCTCCACTGATTTCCCTGATACTGTGTGTCCCCTAGAAACTAGCTTCTCCTTTCCTTTAACAGAAATGAAAAAATAGTTATTATTTTCCAGAAAGGTGAAATTTTTGGGGCCTCACGTATAAATGCACTCAAGGGGGGTCTAGTTAAAGTTTTGAAAGGCAGACCAAGACCAGAAATCTGTGTTGGCACAGGACCTGGCACATCAAAGGTATTTAATAAATGTTTGTTCTATGAATGAGTGAATGAATGAATGAATTGATTACTGCCTGTAAATGTCTAAAGAGCTATGTTTATATCTGACCTACTTCTGTCTCTTCAAACTGGTCTTGTGCACAGCTACACACACACACACACATACACACACACCTTCTACCAAAACTGATTAAATGTCTTGAGCCTGATTGTGCAATCTCCCTGGTTTTTCCTTGACTGCTGCTGTCCTACACTCTGTGCTCAGCTCAGATTTTCTACACCCTGATTCTGATCTTCCCTTTGCCAGTTATTTGGGCTTTTTCTCTTCCCAAAGAAATACCTACCAGCCACTGGGGGAAACGTGTTCATAGCCCTCTGTTCATTCAGGAAGTAAAATGCCAGGCTTCTGTAACTATGTATATGTGGAGGGAGGGATATCATGCAGATAAGCTCTTACACCCTGCATTCTGGATCACTTCAAGATCTACTTGCTATTTTAGATCCATCACCTGGATCCACTGACATTTTCCTCCTGAGACTTTGAAGCATTTAATCCTGAGCTAATTCTATCTAAGGGTACCGTATGTGAGTCTTGTTAACCATTCCACATACACATAAGAGAAACTATAAGAGTTCTAGGGCAGAGCTCTGCAAAGCAGAGGCCTTAAAATGGAAACATCAGAGAAAGCAAATGTGTCTTCCAAGCAGAAGACTGGGTTCAATCCTGGTTCTACCATTTACTAAATGTTTTCTCTTGGGCAAGTTATTACCCGTCTGGAACCTAATCTTTTCATCTGGAAAATAATAATCGTAATAGTACCAACTTCGAAGGGATACTATGAAAGTTGAATTAGATAGTTTGTACAAGCACTTAACATGCTGCCTGGCACACAACTAAAGCATTCCTCAGGCAAGGAAATTCACTAGCTAACCACCTACCTGAGGAGTAAAGAGTCAGAACAGTTTCTCATAAGAATATCAGGTAGAATCTGAGCATCCTGACCACATCCTTGGGATAAAGCTGTTCTAGGAATAGACTGTTCTAGAAAAGAGGATGTTAAAGTTAGAGCTCAAATTTCAGACTATTTTAGTAGACACATAACTCTCTAGGTCAAAAGGTAAATACTGATACATTAAAAATCAAATAGACTAAATGCAATGTGGTACCCTGGATTGGATCCTGGAACAAAACATGACCATAGGGCTTCCCTGGTGGCTCAGTGGTTGAGAGTCCACCTGCTGATGCAGGGGACACGGGTTCGTGCCCTGGTCCGGGAAGATCCCACATGTCGCGGAGCAGCTGGGCCCGTGAGCCATGGCTGCTGAGCCTGCGCGTCCGGAGCCTGCGCTCCGCAATGGGAGAGGCCACAACAATGAGAGGCCCGTGTACCGCAAACAAAACAAAGCAAAACAAAACATGACAATAGTGGAAAAACTGGTGAAATATAAATAGAGTCTGGAGTTTAGTTAATAGTAATTTACCAATGTTGGTTTGTTCGTTCTGACATGTGCACCATGGTTATGGAAGTTGTTAATATTAGGGTAAGTGGAGTGAAAGATATACAGGAACTCTCTACATTAGCTCTGAGACATTTCTGTAAATCTATGGTTTTCCAAAATTTTAAAGTTTTTTTTGTTAAAGTATCGATTGATCTCTTTGGACTTTGGAGAACTTTCCATAATGGACTCACTTAGACTTAAAGCCATGTCTTTAATTTTTAGCTTTCTGGATGATACCTGGAAGGGATGGAAGATCTGAACTCCTTCTCCCTGGATGAAGCCAGCATGAGAGTCACTCTTGCTGACTTATCCTGGATGATTTTCTCATTCCTCTAAATCTAGCTTAGCAGAGGAGGGGTCTGTTCCAGGCCAAAGCCTGGTTGCCAGTTTAGCTTAATCTGAAAGAAAGATGAGGTGTCAGAAAGGAAAAATGGCCAGCATTTGCTTTTCCTGAGCTCATTTTTCTCAGAAAAGTCAATGAATGTCTTATGACTATACCTCCTCTCCCCCTCACACATTGTCTCCACTGAACAATGTTCCTGGCTGTAGTTGAGAGAATTCATAATGGCTTCTGGAAAACCCTGATGCAGGTCCCTGGATCTCAAGCCCTGATGGCTAAGACAAGAGGTAGATACAGTATTTCATTAAGCAATGACACTGATTCAAGAATGGTTTAGAGGGCTTCCCTGGTGGCGCAGTGGTTGAGAGTCCGCCTGCCGATGCAGGGGACACGGGTTTGTGCCCCGGTCCGGGAAGATCCCACATGCCGCGAAGCAGCTGGGCCCATGAGCCATGGCCGCTGAGCCTGCGCATCTGGAGCCTGTGCTCTGCAACGGGAGAGGCCACAACAGTGAGAGGCCCACGTACTGCAAAAAAAAAAAAAAAAAGAATTGTTTAGAAAGTTTTACATACTTAACTGAAGTCTCATCCCATGAAGTGAGGAAACTGAGGCTCAGCAAGTCTAGAGGACTTGTCCAAGGCCACATAAATATATATGAGGAGCCATACAGAGGTGGAGCCGCATAGAAATTCCACTTTTTCCCTGTTTCCCTCAGATACGTGCACACATGCATACATACACACATGCCTTCCCCAGAGGTGAAACCATCTCTGACTTGACGAAATGTGGGCCAGGCAAGTGTACTAAGTGCTTGACAGGCATTTAATTCTAACACATATCCGGTATTAACCCCGTTTTACCAAAGGGATAAAGAGAGCCTACAGAAGTTTATTAACTTATGCAAGGTTTATATTATTTATAAAGTGGCAGGGCTAGAATACACTCTCAGCCAATCTGATTCCAAAGTCTAAGTTTTCAATCACTTCACCACTCAATAGATATTTACT
This sequence comes from Lagenorhynchus albirostris, assembly GCF_949774975.1. Taxonomy (NCBI): domain Eukaryota; kingdom Metazoa; phylum Chordata; class Mammalia; order Artiodactyla; family Delphinidae; genus Lagenorhynchus; species Lagenorhynchus albirostris. The sequence continues at coordinate 20,096,991 of NC_083109.1, forward strand.
GAATGAATTAATGAATGAAAGAATGGATGGACAACTTTGGGGGATGAGTGCCTAGTAATCTCAATAATACTGCACTCTGGATCCTATGTCTAGACCATGTGAGGTCATTCCAACCCTTGTTAGAGAGTGAGGTGAAAGCTGTGGATCTATGTGAAAGCACAGGGAGAGAATAAATAAATAAAGGACTTGTCACCACCATTGAATTTAAAAAAAAAAAATGAACTGAGCAGTGATGACAGTTATAAACTGAGTACACCTAACTTTTGAGTGCAGAAATAGTGGAAAGAGTAAGAGAAGGTCCAAAATCCCCATCTCCCTATTCTACACTCCTATCATGTGCTTCTCACCAGGCAAGATCTGGAAAGGACAGAAAAACTCCCCAAGAGGAAGGCTCCAGGTTATCTTTAGAGACATGGTGGAGACGGATGAAGCATATGGACTCGAGATCAAACTTCTGCCCTGCAAATCAGGTGGCAGGAAGATATCTTATCAGATGGCAGAGCTGAGTGTTGTCTCCTGTAGGTCTTCCTTTCATTTCCACTGGAGTGGACAGTCCCTGCAAGACTAGTGAGCATTCTGCTCCCCTGGGTCCCTTGTCTTTTTGTCTTTTCTCCCTTCTCTTGGAGACTTGACAGGTACTTAATTACGGTAAGGAGAATAATACCACGTGAAAATATTTTAATTGATAGAGACAAATACAAAATGTAAAGAAAACCTTAGTTCTGTTTCTCACTAGCTGTTGAATGTTTGACTTTGGGTAAGATGTTCAGCCTCCCTGGGCCTCTTTCTTTATCTAAGAAATGAGATAACACTCCCTAACTACCATGGTTATTAGGAGAATTAGACATCATCTCTCCAGAATCCCTTATGCTGACAGAGTAGATGCCCTATACAATTTGTTTTTATATTTTTATCTTTATTGTCATCATTGTCTATTTTATAAAACCTGTTTACATCAGCAGAGTCTCACAGACACATGCCACCCAAACACAAGGACTGAGGCCACATGTCCCCCAAATCCTGATACCACACAGGCAGATGAAAGCTTGAGCCTTAATAGGGCTTATCATCAGAGTGGAGAGATGAGAGGGTTCATCTGGGCTGGAAAAAGAAATAATGTGTCCAACTAGGCTGAAAGAGTCCCTTTTGGAACCTCTAAGTTCATCGCCTGATCCAGTCAGCTAGAGGGGGGGATGCCATCTCAGGTTGGGTTGCTGTGAAAAGATGGTCTTTGCTATCCATAGTCAGATTGTCAGTGAAATTCAACCTGAGCTCCAGACATGGACAGACTGATTAGCAAGAACACACACCATCAACAAACAAAACTAAATTAAACCTTATCTTTGGGGATATTACCTTGGATTATTTTTTTCTGCTGCTTGATCCACCTTTAATGGATTTCGCTTAAAACTAGGGCAAAACAGTATATTAAAACCCAAGACCCTGTCCCAAGCCTCCAGGAGGAGTGAAAAAGCCTGGAGAGAGCCTCGTTGTTCTCATTTGGGTGCACCTCCCGGCAAGAAATAGCATTGTAATCACTGGGAAAATGACCAGTGCCCCAATCAACCCTGCCCATACAGGATACGGAGGTTTAACACCAGACCCAGGGAAGAAGAACAGCAGGGAAGAAGGAAGGAAGTAAAAGGGAAGAAAAGGAGGTGATGGAAGGAGGGAAACTATTTTTTTAAGTCCTAATTTTTTTTTTTCAGTATGCGGGCCTCTCACTGCTGTGGCCTCTCCCGTTGCGGAGCACAGGCTCCGGACGCGCAGGCTCAGCGGCCATGGCTCACGGGCCTAGCCGCTCCGCGGCATGTGGGATCTTCCCGGACTGGGGCACGAACCCGTGTCCCCTGCATCGGCAGGCGGACTCTCAACCACTGCGCCACCAGGGAAGCCCTTAAGTCCTAATTTTATACTCGATAACAATACAATGTTTTTTTACATCATTATTGTTTTTTAATCCTCAGAACTACCTTATGAGTTGTCTGCCATTTTTCATATAAAGAAATTGAGACAAACAAATGCGACAACTTCTCCCGTCTCATAGCTAGTAAGTGTGAGAAGTGGAACTGCTGACCAGGCCTCCTGGTACATTCTCCCAGGCTGGTCCTAAGAGTGAGTGTGATGCAGGGTGTCAGGCTGGACTTAGTGATTGTCTTCACAAAGTCATGATCCCACCCCAGGGAGCGATGGCCTGGTTTTCCTGCCAATTCACACTGGTAAGGAGAGGTTCACAGCATTCTCTGTTATCCCCCATCCTACTGTTAGGAGTTGTTTAGTACCAAAACACACACTCAGGTACATACAACTTGCAATGGCCCCATTCCTGGGTAAAAGAAAGACAGAGGCTAGGATACCACAGACTTTCATTCTCCTGACCCACTTTCTGCATAATTATGCCCTTTCTTCTTTCTTCCTTCTTCCTTGTTTTCCTTGCTGTGATTCTCATCTGGCTTGCTTTTGTGTCCTCTCATCTTCTTTCTTCTTATGCCGGGAGTGTTGTTTTTTCTCTCTCTCTCTCTCTCTTTTAAGGCAGTTGTTTCCAATAAATCCTCTCTTGTTTTCTTTAAGTTGTTCAGTTATTTTAAGTTTCCTCTTTCACAACCCTCTGTCTGCATTTCTGCTTTCCATCTGGGCCACGTGGTCGTCTCCATTTCTGGAATGAAGACAAAGGAAGGTATTAGAAACGTACAGAATCTGACTTGCTTCTGGGAACAGAAAGGCATGGCCAAGGACCAAATCACATCTGCCGATCTTTCCAGCACTTTTATTATATCTCAGGTCAACTAGTAACACAGTTGGAGGTACCTTGACTGGCCACTAGGACAATTAGTTTTCCTGGTTTCCGTTAAGGCTCTCCAGTTATGCACTGAGTAGGGACCTTCAATCTGAGCTCTTCTATGTGTGTCTATCAGTCGGGATCATGGAAGAAAGCAAATGGCACACTGTTTAAATTGGACAACTTAAAATGAGTTTAATACAAGGATGATTTACAAAGGTGTAGGCAGGCTGTGGACAAATCACAAAGGGCGGGACAGTGTCCTGTGGATAGCAGCAGCAGAACTCTGTTACCCCCTGTGGTCCTGAAGGGAAGGGGTTGGGAACAGCACCCCGGAGAGAAACGGCCATGTGACAGGAGCTGCAATCTTAGTGAACAGAGGTGGCGAGCTCGGTACTCACAGTAAGAGAGATGAGAGAATACAAGCTTTCACCTCACTCTCATTCTTCTCTGAACTGTCCTGCTGGAGCTCCCCATTGGCTGCCCCAACCAGAAGCCAGAAGTCAAGAAAACCCGTTGGGTTGGTCAATATTGGTCAAACTTCTGTGTCACAGTGGGAATGGGTGGAAAGTGGATCAGGAAGGCCAAATAGAAGTTACCCAGCAGAGCGAGCATGCAGGTACATAAACTTCTGTGCTCACATATGCATTCATGTATGCGCATGAGTGTGTGCTAAGCTGATGAAAAGAAATTTGATTTTGCTTTAAGGGAGGAGTCATTCAGGGGCTGCCTCTTGTTCTGTTTGGCCTATATTGGTTACTGAGTATCTTGTTTTCTTCTAATTCTAATTGCTGAGTGTTTGAAGAAATGGGCAGAGTGCTGAGAAGTGGGAATCTCCTCTGGGATCATATGTGTGGAAAGCTATCTTCAGATAACAAGATGGCAAATGTTTACAATGTCCGGGATGAGCTACATCAAAAAGAAAGACTTAATCCTGCCTCTAAAGAACTCATTCCAGGAGAAATAAAAGTCAAATCAAAGGTGAATGCTTCTATTAGAAGAGGTGCATCCCAACCACCACCCCTGAGCAGATGATAGAGCCTTATCCAACTGATGCGGCATTAGAGAAAGAGAGACTTTTTCTCGGAGCTTTGGACGAGAATGAAATCAAGGACTGGGTTGAGTCAAAAGCTCAGTAGAGACCTAAGGTGGAATACAGAAACTCTGAAAGAGATGCTAAGTTGGTAAGTCATACAGAGTAGGTATTTCATAGTTGGCACATTACACAATCTTTTTAACACAGCACATTATCCATAACCTAATGGTAGCACTTATACTTTGGGGTGTGTTGTTAGCATGTCTCTATCATTAGGTCAGGAAGGTCTTGTTGACCACCATATCCCTAACACCTATAGCTTGGCACATAGGTGGTTCTCAGCTTTAATCTACTGGATGAATGATATTTGTCCATTTCAAGGACTTTATATTGCACTAGGGTTTACCTCTGGGTTCCACTAAGTTGGAATACATAATACAGGCTTCACTATCGCCAACTGCTCCACAAGGTTAGGGTCATGAGTTTACTTTCAGACCCAAGGGGAGGCTATTTCTCTCATGAGTTTTCAGGTGGACAAGATTCACCACATTTGACTTGGATTTACCTGCAGCTCCTGTATCCTTGTTCCAGCCTTTTCCAAGGCCCAGATCATTAAGTTCTAACATACTCCCCTGCTTTTACTCCACCTACATCCCCCCACCTACGTCCTCTTTTGAATCCAGGCTTTAGATGGATGACTCCACATATATAGCTGCTTTTAAAAGTAACAATTAGTTTCCTCAGTTTTCTTATTCAAAGAATATATTTACTTAATTCCATTTTCTAAGGAGTTATAGATACTTGAGACAGGAAAAGGAGATATAAATATTCATTTGGTTGGTATTTGATCCTTTCCCTTCCATCTCTACAACCACTCTACTATTGTAATTCTGAACTTATAAAGGAGTAAGCCGATCACCGTGAAAATGAGATGACTTATCCAAGGTCTCATGGTGAGTCAGCGACAGTTGTACCATGATCAATCTGTGACAAACCCTGCATTCTTCCTGTTCTACCAATAACAGTGGACCCCACTTCATCCCAAGTCCTCCTATAACTGTGTCACTTTAAAAGAACTGAGAGGGAAGGAAGGGCACAACTGTCGTTCCTTGGCAAACCCCGTTTCCATTAGAATTTAATTTAGATTTAATAAAATGCTTAATGAATCTTAATTAAATGCAAATTGAAATAAAAAAAAGGTTTAACAAGGTTTAATAGTGATGTGAGAGATCACACAATTCCACTTCAATAAATATTTTCCTAATAACAAATAACCATTTCATTAGTGAGGAAAAATGTTGCCATTAAATCTAAATTAAATTAAATTATCCATAATTTACTGGCGTAGTTAACAGTATATGTTAATGAAAAATATGTAAGGATATTTTTTCCCCTGCTTGTTACAAATGACTCCAGTTTAGAGAATTTTAAAAACACTCTTGAGTAGAGTGTAGTGGGCAGATGGTCTAAAGCCAATGAACCATCTCTGAGTCTCTGTCTTCTCATTCACAGAGACAGTGAGGTAAAGAAAGAGGAGATATGGGCTTTCCACAAATGCCACCTGGATTTCCACCAATGTCACAAGCATACAGTGGGGTATTGATCAGAGTGGGTGGAGACACTGTGAAGCTAGGGGATCTCTGGCTCAAGAAAAAGGTGAAGAGAAAATTCAGGCCATATAAAATGGCACATATCAGATATGATAAGGAAAGATTGAGGATGCAGGATGTGAGAGGGGAAAAAAGAGCCAAACATTCATTCCTATTGCACGTGCATGTGTGTGTGTGTTTATACTTCCAATTTTTTATTTCTTCATGGTTGAGCATGAAGCGTGTAAGGGAGAAGATCAGTGGGAGCCTGTACCAGGGAGAGAGAGACAGAGACAGAGAGACAGAAAGAGAGAGAGATAGGTAGATAGATTTCCAGAGCAGGGGATCAAGTTCCAGAGTGGGGGACAGGTTTCCAGCAAAGAAGATAAGGCTTTAGGGAAAGGGCAATGGGTTTCCAAACAGGGCCCTCATTTGTGTTCTACTCTACAATGCTGTTGGGAGGGATGTGAGCTGAGTTGTGTAACTTTGCAGCAATTTGAGGAGTGTCAGAGACAGCGTATTGCCAACCAATATTACCATTCCAACACATAATTAATATAAAGATATTAATGCAATATTTTCATTCTATTTTATATCAAATTCTTTAAATCTGGTGTTTTACATTTACAGCACATCTCAGTTTAGACTGGACACATTTCAAGTGCTCACTAGCTACATGTGGCCACCATATTGGACAACATGGATCTAGTAACTTCCAAAGTACAGCACAAACATTTAGGGACATGGGACAAACACTCAAATTTGTAGTTGGATATTCAGCCAGAAATTATTGTTTAGTTGCAGTTATTGAATATTGTGAAAAAACTTGATTTAACTGAAATTATTCACACATCAGTAAATGATGGACGTGAACAGTGCCAATAACAACAACAACAAAAAAGTTAATAGGGAGTCAGTGCATGACAGTGGATTCTATTAGAAAGACTAGTAATATTTTAACATTTGAAAAGTGATAGGATAAAAATCTCAGAGAAAATAAAGACTGGGAAGTAGCATCACAATTAGAAATTCTTCTCTCTTCTTCCAATGCTAAGAATTGCCATTGGCATTAGAAATCTAGGGTAGGATTACTTAGTTTCTTAGGGTTTATAAACACTGTGAGGATGGGTGTCAAATCTGTCTTACCACTGGAGTAACCTCATTGCTTAGTAAAGTGCCTCTACCTTAGTGGATGCTCAGAAAAAAATGTTTCTAGAATGAATAAAATGAAAGACAGGAGAGTAGACAGAAAAAGCACGTGCAATTTTCCTGAGAGTTGAATACAGAGATGCAAAGCCAGAAAGGAAAATCCCACGTGAGGGGAGGGGTTAATGCCACCTCTCTCCAGCTGTGCCTTGTCTTCACTTTCATTCCAAGGGGATGAGACAAAACATTTATAGTTTTCCTGCCCTGAGATGTCTCATCCACTTCCCTGGAGCTGCAGAAAAGGGTTATACAACAATCTGGATTATTTCTCCAACCTTCCGATTTCTAGTTTTACTCTCTCCAGTCTAGTCTTCAAACGGACCCCAGAATATAATTCTTGACAGCATGTGACTTCCTCTAGGGCAAGTTTTGTTCATATCCATGTACCTAACTCAGTGTCTAGTGCAGTGCCTTTCACCTAGTAAGCCCTCCTAAAACAGCGGTTTGGAAGGAAGGAAAGAAGGAAGGGAGGGAGGGAGGGAGGGAGGAAGGAAGGAAGGAGGGAGGGAGAAAAGAAAATAAAGGAAAGGAGGAAGAAAGTTTAACAAAAAGTCCCATCAGCATTTTCAAGATGTCTTTGTACTTTAATGGGACATGATTTCGGTAAAACCTAAATTTGGTAATTTTGACATTATTTTAATTACACATTCAGGTCTAAAGTATTTATCTGCCAAAGCAGGGGAAATACATTTGCTCTGGTTCACATGTGCAAACACAACGTTTCTGTAAAGGGTTTTTTGTTCATCAGGGCAAAGTTCTTAGGTCCACACATCACTAAGACATTTTTGAATATGATAATGGTTCTGTTTATTCTGTCTCCCAGGAGATAAAGACAACTTGATATTTGCAGTAAAAGAGACCCTCTTCTTAAGGCTGAATGATCCTTCATGGTTCTGTATTCTCAGACACAGATGCTGTTTAGTATGGCCATCAGCTCTGTGTTAGAGGAGTTGGGCTACAGACATTTTAAAACCCTCATGCCCTAGATAAAAATACTGTGTATCTGAGCCATTCTGAAAGGGGAAACAAAGTAATCTAAAGAGGCATTTTTGTAAAAGACCAATTTGTAGAAATACTAGATGTTTTCTCTCTAGAAAAAAAAAAAAAGCATGTCATTTACTGGGAGGAAAAAAGATTGAAGGTCCTCCTGTCTGGGCTTTGTTATCTATTATTAGTTTTTCTGTTGGAGAGAAGTGAGGATATAGAGTTTTAACATTAAAAATACTAATAAGTATTTCAGCTGTCTTGGTATTGTGAGCTGAACACATCTGTATTTTTAATTAGTCCTTTCGTAAATGTGATTATGGCATGTCATGTGATCACCCTTGAAACCAACACCTGAAACTTTGAAAGGACAGCCATTCAGAGTCCCAGGGCTTGGACGGTGCACACAGGGACGTCCTGGTAATTGCATTAACAGTGTTATCAAGAGGTCTCCAGATCCAAATGATTTTCCTGTCTGTAAATTAAATAATAATATGGAAACAAAATCCACTGGGTCCAACAGGAAAGCACAAATATAACAGTGAGAATTTCCTGTCATGAGGACATTTCAAACCCCTGTAATCAAAAAGCCTACTGAATGGAGCCTGATGAAGCCCTCAGCCTCAGAGAATAAGTCACAGGGCACTCAGAGCTTTTGCCAGTTTCACCAGAGTGAAGAGCTCAAGGTCCCACGGGGGCCAAAACTAAGCTTGAGGAGAGAGGGTGCAGGGCATCAACAATGATTCTATGAAAAGCCCTCTTGGACACTCTGGCTTCTAAATTTCCACGGAGAAAGCATCCTACTCAGTGGTTGATGTAATTAAACAGTTCTTGGCGCTCATGAGAAAGTATACATTTTAGTTTTGAGTATACGAAGGGCAACAAAGGTCTCCATCATAAGCTCATAGACTGGCGATTGCTCATTCTGATTCTTGCAAGTCATGCCAACCTGATGAGGGAGAGATATAGCCTTCGCTGATCTCAAAACCCCCGAGTTCACTGTGACTTGATGGCTAAGGCTTAGAAGGTTAATTGCCTTCAATCCATTCTTTTTCTTACATGAAGGGTTTTCTTCTTTACGTCCCAACACTTGTCCTTATCATTTCTTCTTAATGGTGATTAATAGAGAAAAGTCTATGCAAACCTACATTAGGTGAAGATTCCCCTTCTGGTCAACTTCCCATGTCAGAGTGTGTGACCTGGTATCAATGCTATTAAGTCCCCAAGAGTACTGGGAAATGTGGCTGCAGGTGATGAAGTCTAACCAAGGATTACGAATAACTTATTTGCTTCTCCATGTGAATGTGGGATGGGTTTAAAATGTAAGTATTAAAAGCACAATAAGAGATATATTTTTGAGAACTGATGTGTTTATTACTAACAAAATGATTTTAAGTAAAAAAAAAAAAGACCTTTTGGATATCTGGTGGCTTAAATGTACATTTATAAAAACCTGCACAAAGATAAAGTCCAAAATTTACACTACAAACTCCAGTTATTATCTGCCCAGTACAGCACATTTTAACAAAATTGAAAGAGAGTTTTGGTGACTTTCAAGCAATCCCTTACTCAAAAATCTGGCAATGTATTTCAGGAAATAAATGCAAGAAATTCTGGGAGTCCCATAAATGTTCCCAAATTTAGAGGGATGTTGCTGGAGACATGGGAATGGGATTAGAAAGTCAGAGGGTATCCCTTAGAGGTTTGTGCCTCAGTCTGTATGTTTCATGGCTTCATTTCCCCCATGGAAGGTGGGTTCTTCTCACCCAAGTTAGGACAGCAGAATAGTTCCCTAGGAATAACACCTACTGGCTGGAGCCAGACTCCACCAATAAAAGCAAGAGGTTCTTCTTTATTCATATGCAGGCAAACATGCAATCTCCACTCTTCTTTTGAAGACGCACAAAATGCAAAGTTCCCTGGTAGAATACAGTTTGTACTGAAGGTCAAAATAAGGCTGTCTTCAACTTTGCCCTAAATCTAAGACTTACCTTAGCCAATCAGCCTCTAAGGGCCAATCACTATGTTATCATTATGTAGCAACACTGAGAGGAGAAACGAGAGAGAGGGAGAGAGAGAGAGAGAGAGAGAGAGAGAGAGAGAGATGGAAGATCAGTATACCTGCCATGGCCTTGCTTATTACCTGGAAACCAGAATGTGAAAAAAAATAAGGGTCTGAGTGTCCTGACCTATAACTAACGGTCGCCATCCCCATTCATAAAATGTGGTCCCAAGAATCAAATTCTTGGATCCTCAATACTTAGAGTAGAGCTTGTAAGGAAGATATGGCCAGAGATGTAGCAACAAGAAAAGAAATGCTCTCTCTCTCTCTTACTATTGATATTATGCGTCACTAGTGACAGTGTTGGAATTGTTATACAAATTGCATTAGCACAACTCTTGGACTCCTTCTGTTATATCATGTTGTCTCTCATTCACAATCAAGGGGTTCGTTCGTTCATTCATTCATCTTTCTATTTGGAATAAACATTTCTCCTTCAGAGGTCCCACCCTCCCTGTAAGCCAACGGGGCTTTTATGTGACATGTTCAGCCTAGATTAAACTGATTTGAAATAACCTTAACTGTAAGAGCAAACTTGTGTCTTGTGGAGGGCGGTGTATGAAAACTTCACGCTTTCAGTTAATGTTTCTACCCAATCTCTACTCAAAACTCAGCCTCTGATGAGAATACCAGCATTTCTCTTTTTATGTAACTTAAGAGATATAATGTGAAATAAAGATACTCCTAAAATCAAGGGCTAACTGATACAACTTTCCGCCAATGTACTTATGATCACATTATAAATAACAGGTCGATTTCATTTAAAATGTGTGTTCTTTCAAAACGGCATCATAAAAGAATTATTGATTCACATAGACAATTGACTAATTTTTTTCACAATAACGAAAAGAACTAAACGCATGGTAAAACAAACATTCATTGGAGACACTCAGCTATTCGGTATACACTTCCAGAGTAATATAGCAGAATTAATGCTTGGCATCACCTACAGAGTACATCTTTGTTTTTTTCACGTTGCATTTATGTGGCTACACATGTATAAGGCCCTTTCTTATGAAGCAGTAAATAATGGAGATTATTTATACAATGTCTATAGAAAATCAGCCCTCAAAAGTGAAAGGAACATAGCTGGTGACACAATTATGAATTTTTATTAAGAATCAATTCAAAAAAATTAGAGGAGAAAAAGGAAGTGAGAGCTGTTCAAGGCAAGGAGGAAAGGAGACCAAAATAGAACAGATCCAGAACATGGGTAGTTTCAGTTCAAGTCTGCTACAGGGTAAACAATACAGTCTTTTAACAAGAGTATTTTTGTATTACATTCCTAGTCTTCTTTCTTGTTGAATTTTTCTCATGTCTTCCTTCTCTGAAGTGAATTCAGAGAGTTATGTAAAGGATAAGTTGAATATATAAAAGGCTTCTGGCATAAAACTACAGGAAGCTAGTCACTCTTTCAGGATCCTGGGTGGTGTATGCTGGAAGAAAACTGAGCGAGCATATAATTCAAGCATTTTAGGTTTTAACTCTGATCAGTACATCACCCTCATTTATTATGGGTGTGCTGAGACTGTACTTTGGCTCAATCGGAACGAGAACAGCTATTGATTAACAATGTCTGGTATAGGCATAGCAATCCTGAGTAATAATGTGCGTGGTGTATGTTTGGCATCTCTGATTTAGTCCCAACCCCGCCATTGTATAGATGTGGAAACCGAGGCTCAGAGATCACTAAACAGCATGTCCCAACTCTCACAGGAGCAAAACTATGACAAGAGCCCCATCATCTAAGCACTAGAAACAGGTTTAAAATTAGATTCCAGACATCCTGATTCTCAATCCTATACCTTTTCCATTCTTCCCCACTCATCTTCCCTTTGCAAACATGTTCTACTAAATCTGTTGTTATTTTTTCTAATAAAAACACATGCCAATTTTATAATGTGAATCAACCAAAAAAATAAAAAAAAAAAAACAGCCAAACTTTGCCGTAAAGCCAAAAACCTCTGTAAGAGCTAATCTTAAAATGAAAAAACTCAAAATTATATCTCACTGTAAACATTTCCCACTGTGAAAATGAGGAGTGAGGGCAGATACAGGACAAAAGTCATCTCTATCTTCTGCAATAGAAGGTATTGATCTGGCAGGGCCAGGAGGCTGTCAATGTTATATATGGCAGCAAACCGGATTGGTGCACAGCAGATAGTATTGTTCAATAGTAATAAATAATAATTATGTACAGGGATTGTCTCGCTGATGCTCCATTCTCCTGCCTTCACTAATAATCAGAATCTGGTTCTTCCAGAGACCTCCCTTAACTCTTATTCTAACAAGGCAGTAATTCATTCTAGGTCCATGGAAGGTCCATACATCTCTCCTAAATGTCCCTTCTGCACAGGCACATAAGATGATCATAAGTTTAATTAAAGGTCACGACAGGGCTTCCCTAGTGGCGCAGTGGTTGAGAGTCCGCCTGTCGATGCAGGGGACACGGGTTCGTGCCCCGGTCCGGGAGGATCCCACATGCCGTGGAGCGGCTGGGCCCGTGAGCCATGGCCGCTGAGCCTGTGCGTCCGGAGCCTGTGCTCCGCAACGGGAGAGGCCACAACAGTGAGAGGCCCGCATACCGCAAAAAAAAAAAAAAGGTCACAACAGCATCCTGGCCTCTTGTCCTCTTAATTCCGTGTTGTTCCTTGTGACCTGCCCTGACACTGGATGCCTGGCACATCCAGGGATAAGAGTCAAAGAGCTTCCATGTCCATGTTGTGATCTCTTATCTCCCCAGGAAAAAAAGATTCTCAACAGACTTTATTTGCAGACTTTGGGTAAAGGCTTAAATCACCATCCAGGTGTCACATTTTCATTGAAGGGCAGCAGTGCCAAATTCTTTCAAAGTATTTAGCATGATTGTAAGAGCCATACTAGAATTAAATGAGGGCATTTCAGTTAAAACTCCTCATGGTGGGCCAGCACTCTGGTGATTAACACTCACGTCACTCCCCCCTTGAAAAATAAAAATTGCTAGAGTTCCATAAGTGATATTAAATATAACATGCCTAAAATAGAGCACAGCTTAATCAGATAAGGACCTAAAATCTCAAATATCATCATACATGCCGCCTTTCATATGGAGAAAAATAAGTTACTGTGTCAGATGGCTTAGCTTTGCATCCTGTCTACGGTTTGCCTAGATTTACGAATTACAAGCCATTTCTTTTTCCTCCCCTGTAAATGGGAATAATAATAGTTATCTCGCAAGATTGGTAAGAATAAAACAAGAATACATACATTTAAGGAACTTATAACTATACCTTTTGCAAAACCACTAAATCATTTTTAATTGTTTTGGTTACCTGTAAACTGTATTAATATTAATATGATTGTCAGTCATATAAAATGAGGTCTTAGTAGCATGATGCTGCAAAATGCACTGTAGTTAGCCAAAATGCTAACTTCAAAATCAAATTTTCATATTTTCCATGTTTCATAAATCACACAAAAATCATAAGAAATTAAAATCCAGGAGAAGGTAAAGTTGGTAAATGGAGATATGGGCTTTGCCAGTTTGAAAATGCTTTTCCTAAAGGAATATCCGCCTTCCCAGGAGACAAGTACAGTTGTTTAATTTAACTTCAAAATCATTATTCCCCCCCTCCCTGCCACCAAAAGAAAGACTTGCATGTGTAAGGCTAGCTTGTACAGAGTATTTGGGAGCTCAACCATGGGATACTGGGGAGTGGGGGGCGAAGAGGGGAGACAGAGCAGGCAGGAGACAGAGAGTCAGCAGATCAATAGAACCACTTTAGGATAATGGCTGCAGCTGCAGAGGAGGAGAGGGGTTGGACCACAGGCCAGCTCCATCACTGCCAGGAAAGGCCCATTTGCAGGAACAAAGGGCTTCATCTGTCCTGTCAGGCCCAAGACCTAGCTCAGCGGCTCAAAGGCAGGACACTTCTCAGTGACCCAGACTACCTGCCGGCTACCTGCCGGCTCTGCCCTGTGCCAGCCTCGCAGCTCTTCCCTAGAAGCACATGGAATGGGGACAGGGAATGAGGTGGGTCAGGGAAGCACTGACACAAGGGACAGACCAGGGAGAGAGGGATTGACATCCCAGGCCTGCGAGGCCTGAGAGCTTCATGGAGGGTGGGATTAATGAATGTCTACAGACAGAAAGCAGAGCTCCCACTTTAGCCAATGGATGCAGACTCCTTCCCTCATTCCACCTTTTGACAGAGCTACTTTTAAAACGTGGAAAAACTGACTGGTTTGTTTTTCAGTCTTTCTTCCTTTCTCAAGTCCCTCTATAGAGTGTGTTCCTGAAAGGGAAACCGGCTCCATCCAGTTTGGCAAAAGGAGAGAGGGAAAAGCCAGAGACCGGGAAGCCCCATATATGCTGGAGGAAATGCCAGCTGGGCAGCAAAGTGCCAACCTTTTAGGATAAACTCAACTGTGTAAACAGCTAACAGCCCTGGATCACACACCATGAACCAGGCATAGGGGTTAGGTATTGTCACTATCTGCACAATTTTCTAAGTTAGGACGTGAAGCCTAGAGGGGTGATGTGATCTGTTTGAGGTCCCATTAATCCCTAAGTGATAGACCTAGAGCTCAAAACCAGCCAAGTCTGTCCAACATCATAGCTCATGCTTCACACCATCACCCTATACCAGTTACAGCAGGTTTAGGTATTTGGCAAATACCACAGTAATACTCAATGTGTTTGCTCCCTCTTAAAATGCGACCAGTGAATGGGTCTTCTTATATTAATCAGGGTTCTCCAGAAAACTAAAACCATTAGGATCTAGATAAAGAGAGAGATTGTGAGGGATTAGCTCATACAATTTTGGAGACTGAGAAGTTCAGTGATCTTCTGTTGGCATGCCGGTGGCCCAGGAGAACGGACGTTTTAATTTCTAGCCCAAACCCAAAGGCCTGAGAACCAGGGAAGCCAATGGTGTAAGTCCCAGTTGGAGTCTTGAGGCCCCAGAACAAGTAGCACCAATGCCCAAGGGCAGCAGAAAGTACATTTCCCAGGTCAAGCAGAGAGAAAATTTGCCCTTTCTCTACATTTTATTCTATTCAGGCCCTCAAGGGATTGGATGATACCTGCACTGGTAAGGGAACTCTTTTACTCAGTCTACCAATTCAAATGCTAATCTCTTTCAGAAATACCCTCAGTGACACACCCACAAATAATGTTTTACCAGCTCTCTGAGCATCCCATAGGCCAGTCAAATTGACACAGAAAATTAAACCATCACACTTTCTAAGAGCTCTATTTGAGTGGACTTCATGGCTGTAACTTTTGTAGGTTGTAACACAGATTTCTGGAAAAGATGTAATTGCTCTAGAGGGAAATGATCACACTACTGGAATATATGTCCTGGCACCAGGCATGTTGGGGAGATGACCTGGAGTAGTAAACATTAAGAATGCTAATTGTGTGAAGTATTAATGAAGCATCTACTATGTGCTGAGTACTTTACATCCAGTTTCACAGTTAATCTTCACAACAATCCCTCTGAGGTAGATACTATTATACAGATAAGGAAAGAACTTTGTCATGTTTAGTTGCAGAAACTCTTTCAGCTGGTGAGTATGGTAGCCAAGATTCAAATGCTAAGACAGCCTGACTTCATAACCTGTGCTCTTAACCACTGTGTCCTACTGTCTATTATTGGTCCATGTATTTCTCCTCTTTGGCATGGATGTGCCTGGCAGGTACATGTTGTAAGAAAGAAACAAGTGGATTATCTCAAAAGCAAGGGGCCCAGGAAATCTCTCCTCCACGTGGAATTCTGTAGTGTCACTTTGGCTTCTTAGAATGGAGGACCTGCCTTGTAATACTTTTCCTCCAGAGACCTTATATTGAACCAGACATTTTCTGAGAACTCACTGCATGGTGGAAATTATACTAAGGGCTGGAGGCAAGACGAACCAGAAGAACAAAGCATCTGCCTTCAGAGGCCTCATAGCCTAGTGGGAGATACAAGCATACTGAGAGGTGCTTGTCATACAGGTATAACAATAGAGGTATACACAACACTCTGTGGGAATACACAGACTTTTATCAACGTACTCTATTCATGGGAGTAAAGGACACCTTCATGAAAGAAGAGACAAGGTTTGTGAATTTTGATATACGAGTTGGAATTTGCTACGAAAAAGATCAGGAGAAAGGCATGCTTGGAAGAACAAAGTGTGTATAAGATTTTGATTTTGAAATGCAAAGAGACTTCTGACTTCTGCTTAGGATGTCAAAAGCTGAAAAGAGGATTGCTTCCACTTTACAAACTAAAAAATGCTGTGTACTCTACAAAATCCAAATTTTTCTTGAATCCACCAACTAGTCTGAAATTTCAGTAGAGACAGGAACCTCCAAGGAAAGACAAAACACATGCACTGGTTTGCTTGGGGCAGAGCATGGAAGGAAAACAAGGCTGCCATACAAGGGAGTAAGAAGCTAAACTTTTGAAAAATTGCTTGAGGCTGCATGAGAATTAGCACGAGAGTGTAGAAACCCAGCATATCTGAACAGTGTACATGAAGGCAGTTTGCAAGCACTCATAGAATCTTTTCCATAGACCCCAGTGGGTGTTGACGGGAAAGAATAGGGGCAAGCAGGGAACTGGAGAAGCAATCCTTTACACTCCAGGACTGGGGAAGGAAGGAGCCACTTCCTTCCCTGTTGGAAAGAAAAGAAACCCCACTCAAATCTTTCACCTTGTATTGCTTTCCTAGGGCTGCCATAACAAAGGATCACAGACAGGGTAGCTTAACAGAAAAGTTCCTCTCACAGTTCTGGAGGCTAGAAGTCCACGATCAAGGTGCTGGCAGGGTTGGTTCTTTCTAAGGGTGGTGAGGGAAGGATCTGTTCATGCCTCTCTCTCCTTGGCCTAGTCATCTTCTCCCTCTTTTTTCACATTATCTTCCCTCTGGTTGTGTCTGTGTCCAAATTTCCTCTTCTTATAAGGACACTGGTCATACTGGAATAAGACCAACACTAATGACCTCATTTTAACTTGATTACCTTTCTAAAAACCCTATCTCAAAATAAGGTGACATTCTGTGGTACAGGAGGTTAGGACTGCAGCATATGAATTCTGGGGAGGACATAATTCAGCTCAAACACACCCCCAAGAATCAAAAGACTTAAGTCATTGGGGGAAGGGCAAAAGGCTTTGTTAAGCTGATGAAAAAACAAGCCCCAAACTAGGAGAAAATGCTTGGAAAAACACATGTCTAATAAAGTATTCGTATCTAGAATATGTAAAGAATTCTCAAGACACAAAGATAACAAACAACCTAATTTTTAAAATGGGCAAAAGATTTGAACAGATATTTTACAAAAGATGATAAACAAATAGCAAATAAGGACTTACAATGATGTTCAATATTATTAGTTATTAGAGAAAATCAAACTAAAAGCACAATGAGATAACACTACCAAATTCTAGTAACATTGTTATCAGAACTTAAATTTTGGTGATGGGAATTCAAAATGGTGTGACCACTTTAGGAAATAGTTGGACATTTTCTTGTAAAATTAAATCATAAGCTTATCTTACAACTCAGAAATTTCCATTCTAATACACAAGTGAAATGAAGGCATAATCTTGCACAAAAACCTCCATGTAAAATGTTTATAGTGTCTTTATTCATAATTACCCCAAACTACAAACAGTCCAAATGTCCTTCAATGGATGAATGGATAAACAAGCTGTACTACACACATAAAATATAATACTACTCATCAATAAAATGAGTCAACTACTGACACAGGCATCAAGACAAACCTCAAATGCATCATACTAAATAATAGAAACCAGATTCAAAAACTACCGAAAAGCCTGGAAATTTCAAAACTAAAGGGATGGAAAACAGATTTGTGGTTGCCAGGGGCATAAGGTGGTGGAAGGGGGCATGAGGTACTTTTTCAGTGTGACAGAATTGTTTTGTATCTTGATTGCGGTGGTGGTTACATGACTGCACAATAAAATATGAATTTGACTGCATGTAAATTATATCCCACTTGAAAAATACTTAAAAAATACAAAGATAAATGGATGTGAATTGTAGCATTGGAGAAGTGTTAGATGTTCCAAGTGGTGGAGAGGGTTGTGTATGAGTGTAATGGAGACAATAAGGTGGGAAGTATGTGACTAAGAATGGTCTTCGGTAAACTTACCCCTTCAACTAAACAAGGGCAGTTCTCAGACCTAAAACTTTGAAAGAGACGGGAGCAATTAATATGCACATGGGAGGAATGGTTTCATAATGGCTTTGATTATAAGGAAAATTAAGTATCTGCAAGCTTCTAAGTTACCAAAGCAACAACTATAACATGTGTAGTAGAGGGTATGCATGACAGAAATACGCATATATTTTTATGTGTATAGTGGTGTATTACACGAAAAGAACATGTTGTAACTCTATGAATGTTCGTAAGAAGTGTTCCTGATTCCTGATAAATTTCATTGTCAGACCTTACAGCTCTTTCCTGTTTCAAAATGCCTCAAATAGGTCTTTAGTAATTTAGCTGTTAGTGAGTTGATGATCTATGTGTTTATTATGAATGTGGTTATTATATTTGAATATTTAATCACTTCTTTCCATTGCTATAGTATTGATCATCCATTTCTCCTTATCATCTATAAGAGACTCTATTATATGTATATGGACACTTCATGCTCAGTCTCAAATTTTCTAATATTCCTTTCATTTCTCTGTCTATTATTAATTTGTGTTCTTGATTTGTTTCTTGGGTTTAGCTTCTGCTTAGCTAATTCAATTTTCCACACTGTCAATTCTACTTGTTAATATTTCTAGTGATGATTTTAATCGTTCCATACAATTTTAGTTCTCTTCCACTGCAGTTTCCTTCCATCTCTTCTTGCTTAATAGAAGTGATATCTCTATTTCTATCTTAGGGAATGAGTCAAAACATACTTTTAGAATCCAGAGTGTCACGTGTTAAAATTAAATTTTATTTCAAGCTATAGTTTCTCTGTGCTCTTTCTAATTTAGAGCCCAAGGGACCTATGTTCCAATGTTAGTTCTGCTTCTTACCAGCTGTGAAGATCTAGAGAAGGTAACTCTTTGCATTTTAATTCTGTTGTAGTAGATGCTGTTGATGGCCAGCTGTTGATTCCTCAGCCCACCAGAGTTCCCAGTTTCATACATAAAGTACCTACCTCTTTCATTGTCTCTGTCTGATGTCTCTCTGTAGGCCACGGGAGCTTGCTCTGCCACACTCAGGCTCAATGCAGAAGCGTGTGCTGGGGTGGGACAATGAATAACCCCAGAGCAACTCTCAACTCATGGGAAATGGGAGGCAGTCATCTGGTGGGATAATTCTGAGATATATTTTATACAGTTATTCAGAAGATCTTCAACAGGAGAGTATTTATTGACTTTTCTACCTTCCCTGTTTTGCTTTCTCCATGTCTATATCTGTGTATTCTAGAATTATCTTCCAAATAAACTATCTGCATCCAAGCTTTTGCCTCGGGATCTTGGAGGAACCTAAATTAAGACATGCATCTCTCTCCTACTCTATTCTTTGAGGCTCCTCTGGTTGGATGCAGAGAAATCATTTGTCTTCTTTGGTCTGTCCATCTTTCCCATGGAAATCCAGATGTCATTCTATCATGTGGTATTCAAGTGGTCCATTCCAAGATACCTGATAATTCTCTATGAGATGGATGGTGAGGCCCCCAAATTCCTGTGACTAAGAATCAAGCTATGCCCAGCTCATTCAATGGCAGTAAGGAGTAGGTAACTAGTTGATAATCAGATAATACAACAACCTCTTTTCACTTAAGGAGCTCTCTCTTCTCTCTTATCCCTCAATTAAATAAGCTTCTATAAATCTCTTTAGTGTTCCATGTAAATGGCTCTCCTCTCTCTTTTTGTAAAACAAGAAACAGAATACCTACAAATTATACCATCCCAAAGAGAACTCCTTAGTTTTTCGTTTCTTTGAGCAGGATCTCCCTTGGAAATCTGTGTGTGTGTATATGTTGAGCACTGAATGAAATGGAGAGGAATGAAGAATCTGAGGTTAAACTCTCTTACTCTCCCTCCCTGCCCCCAGAATAAGGAGACTGGGTTAAGATGATACAAGTTAATATATCTCCAGGATACATCAGCTAAGAGATTTGTGAAATATCCTATACATTCCACTTAATCTGGGGAATCACGAATTCTTCTGGACAGGGTAGTACTGGGTTTCAGTTCTTGCCTTAACATGTTTTTCTCCTAAAGGAACTTATCTTCCCCCCACCCTCAAAGGAATTCCTGGAACTCATAATGGGCAGCAGATTCAACAGCCCCAGCCTTAGCCTTCTCACTCCCATATTTGGAGAGTGAGGGGAAGTGATGGGACACTAAACCCAGTTTGATCTTGTTTTTTTGTTTTTCTGATAATTTAAAGATGTATATAAATATAAAAACTCTTCCAGACTAAATTCAAACACATCCTCTTTGTGACAATAGACAATGGATTCCAGAAAATAATCATAATATTGCCTAAAGGCTTCTATTGGTTGCTAGTAATTGCCATTAGGTTTATATGGTTTTGCATATGTGCTCACTGCAGGACTTGCTTTGTAGTGTGTTTTGTTTTTTTTTCTTTCTGAAGACAGCTCTTTACCTTTAACACTTATCATGTGCCCACTGTGGATCAGGCATTGTGTTGCGTGTTTTAGGGAAGTTGTCTAATTTAATCTTTATAGCAACTCTGAGGTGTAAATGTCATTTCTCCCATTTTAACAGATGTTAAACAGAGATGTTGAAGTGACAGAGTTAGAATTCATGTGTAATTCCTCTTGCTCCAAAGTTCATGCTTTGTATACTACACCATGCTTTTCTTTTGTATTGAGAATTCAGGTCCACTTTAAGGAGTTCACTGGACATTGTCATATACTGGTAGGGTCATGACTAAATCCCAAGGTCAGCCTTAAGCTCAGTTTCTCTGGATCCAGTAGGTAGATGGAGATGAAATATAGAAGCTTGATGAGCCATTCGAGTTGGAAACTTGAGTGTATATACTCTGGAATCCCCTATATGAATCCAGGCCCTACATTAACTCCTCCACTCACTGGCTCAGCATTGGGATAGGGTGACATAAAATGTGATCGGGGAAATAAAATACTTTCTCATATGCTCTTTTCCATGTGGGTTTCTGCCTTCTACATTGTAGGTTGTTCTGTTGATTGCTTTGTAAAGAAAATGTGCCAAATGTTTTTGGAAAATTTACCCCCTAGGACATATCTAGCGAGATTGGGCAGTAAGAGTCATATGTGACTGATGCCAATAACAATTCCCTCTCTCATTTTCCAAAAGATGAATTCTCAAAGATTTCAACCCCAGGCCTGTTTATTACTAAGGAGGCTTCCAAATGACATTGGCAGATACCCATCGTTTATTATCTGACCCCTTTCTCTAAGGAGTTGGGGTGTCAGTTTTTATTATCCTGGGGACTATGACTTTAAGAATTGTGTTAAACTGTAAAAATAATCACTATTTTTTATATGTTTGGTGATTTTATATATATATGTGTGTGTGTGTGTGTGTGTGTGTGTGTGTGTGTGTGTGATATAGGGTCTAAATTTTTCTTTATTTTCTTAAAGAAGTCTATGGCAAAGAGTACTAAGTTTTCAGAAAATCAATTTCCCTCTCTTCTTAGGTACACAGTAGATTATAGCCCTGGCCTTCCTTGTAGGTAGATGCAACCATGAGATTGAGTTCTGGTCAATGGAATTTGGGTAAGTGATGTACACTTCTTTCAGCTAAGTCTGTAACACTCCTTTGAAGTCTTCCACTCTCTCTCTTCCCTCATCTGGTGGGTGAATGTCCATATGCAGGGTATCCTTGGAATTCACATCTTAAAGATAATAAAACCCATGGCAGGCTGGGATGCTGAGTAACTGGATACAGACTCCTTCACTAACTGAATATGATGTAGACAGAAAATACACATATACTGTGAGTGTTTATTGGTTACAGTGGCCAGCATTACCTTAACTATAGGGTCAAAAACTCAAAAGAGGTAAGAATGAATGCTAGGTTTCTTTACCACGTCAGTGCTCAATGTGTCATACAACCATGACCAGGCTCCCCAGTGAACTCAATGCTTTAGGCCTTTACCCCATAGATAAAAGGCTACATTTGGCCAATTTTACCCCATTGGTTCGGGAAGGACCTGGACCTCCCCAATGTCTTCTAATTCCTGTACTGTTTCCATTGTACTTCCTACTTCCCTGTTGTTTCAAAGGAAAAATCAGGAGGGGAACTCATGGCCATCAGAAAAGATGGGCATATCAACAAAGGAAGAGCACTGTAACTTATCAAAAAGGGTTATGTTTAAGATTCTTAAGGGATTTCTGGTCTTAGGATAACATTTATCAAGGTCAACATCAATAAATCAGGAATTAAATCTGTTTTGTTCACTATCAGTCATATCCACGAGGACTTAACTGTGCAGCAACAGTATAGGTACTCAATAAACATGTGCTGGATGAAATGTTCGCATGTGTATATGGACATATTCATATGTCAGGGAAGAATTGGCTCCCATTGGCTAGGTCTGAGTCTCCTGTGGCTGGAAAGATGTTCGCATACACTCTTAAAGCACAAAGGAACTTGCCTTTCCCTCCTTTACTCCCACGCTGAAGTGCTTACAATGGAGCACCAAGCCCTGCAATGGAACAGATGTCGGAGGAAGGGTGGGAATTAACAAGTGCCTATTACCCCTCCAGAATACCAATCATGAGGTCGAGAGCTGTGGAGATGGAGGAGGGGGGACATGAAGTGGCACTCAAGGAATGAGGACTGTCTATACTTTCCCACAAGCCCCTTCAAGGAGTTTGGATCTAGGGCAAGATGCAGAGGTTGCCACAGGAACAGTTGTGACAATAGCCCAAGAGGCCTTTTCCCTTGTCAAGCACACGTCACCCAGATCACCCCTGACACCCAGAGTTCTAGTGCTCAGGGATGTAGGTAACTGAAATGCGAAGTCTTGCTGGAACTGCAAGTGTGGAAAGGAATGGCAGGATATAATGCTAGAAAGAGAGGCTGGGGTCAGGGTTCAAAAGACCTTGAGTGTGAGGGCAAATGATTTCAAATTAGAGGTTTTCAGAGGATGAATTTGTCTTAGTTCACAAGCTGACTGCATCTGGGTTCACAGTGTCTCATTTCAGAATTCATGTACTCCAGATCTTTTACGGCCAGAAAGTTCTGTCTGTCCCTGCCCCCAACTAAGAGGGAAACAGTAGAATGATTTCTTGAGCTCTTAGACAGTCTTGTAGCGTGATACAATCTCCTTTACTCTAAATACCCACCATTCCAACTATCCATCCAAAAATCATAATCCCAAGGCTCGACTGTTTTCTCTCTCAGAAACATCAGGACAGGTAGCACTGAGCACTGAGGTGAGATATCCTGTTATAGACATTTGAATTGGGTCACAAGTTACAGGAGCAGACATACTAGTGGGGTAATCACAGAAACTGTAGTAAGGGCTGAGAGAAAGTTACATGTCTCATATGAGAGACTTCATTACAGTGGAAATAGGCAAGAATGGGAATCATATGCAGAGGGCTTGAAACAAGTCTCTTTGGTTGACTAGTTATGTCCCTTATATTTGAACAATGAAAATAATGTAGGAAAATAATAATAATTAAAAATAATAATAATGGCAACAAGACTTAGAGCTATCTATGTGTCCAGCCCCGCTCTAAGCACATTGCATGCATGATATCACTTAATCTTCCTAACAATAATATACTAGGAATTAGTATTACATCCTTAATAGTTAGGTACTTCCATTGTTCCTCTAATAGTGTCTTATACCACAAATCTGTTGTGAGGATTAATTTAAATAATACAAGTTTAAAAAAAATGAATTGCCAAACGTTATTTTAATAATTGTAAATCACATTCTTTACTTGATTACATCTATCTATCTATGTATCTATCTATGTATCTATCTATGTATCTATCTATGTGTTTATCTATCTACCTATCTATCTATATTTCTATCTATATAAAACATCTCCTTTGACTTTATATTGCCCTGATGCATTTACTGTGTCCCCAAAGCATATTTTAAAAGATAATATTATTACACCTAAGAGCATTATTACTAATCTTTGCCTATACCTCTTTCCCATGGTTGTGAATTCCACCAGTTTACTGAACAACCATAGTTTATATATCTTTATACCTCCAGTAACTGGAACACTTTAAGCATTCTATAAATGTTTGAGATCTTATTGTGCATTATCATACATTAAGTACTTACTATATGTCAAGCACTATGCTAAGAACTTTAAATATATTATTCTGATATAGTCCTTTTTACAATGCTATCAATTCTCACATTTAAGCATGCATCAGAATCACTTAAGCAGGCGTCAAGTCTTGTTAAAACACAAATTTCTGAGTCTCACTCCCAGGATTTCTGATTCAGTAAATCTGGGGTGGGGACCTAAGAATTTATACTTCTAGTAACTACCCAGGTGATGCTGATGCTACTGGTCCAGGAACCACACTGAGAATCGCTGCTAAAATTACCATTGGCATTTTAAGGATAAGAAAGTTAAATCCAAAAAGAGTTGTGTAACTACCTGCATGGGTTTTCTACAACAGCCATAACAAAGTATCATAAACTGAGTGGCTTAAACAACAGAAATTTATTGTCTCACAGTTTGGGAGACTATAAATTCAAGATAAAGGTGTGGGCAGGGTTAAGAATCTATCCTGGCCTCTCCCGTAGTTTCCAGTAGCTTGTGGACAATCTAACATTCCTTGGCTTGTAGAAGCATCACCCCAATCTCTCCCTCTGTGCATGTCTATGTCCAGGTTTCCCCTATATAGAAAGACACCAGTCATATTGGATTTCAGTCCACCCTAAAGACCTCATATGCACTTGATAACCCCTGTAAAGACCCCATCTCCAAATAAGGTTGCATTCTTCTTTCAGTACTGAGGGTTAGGACTTCAACATATGAATTTTGGGGGAACACAATTCAACTATAACATTAGCCTAATCCTAAGGTTACACAGCCAGTAAGCGTTAGAGGCAGAATTGAAACCCAAGACTGTCTGATTCCAGAGCCCATATCTGGAATATTTTCACTAATTGGACTCCCTTGGTGAATGAAATAAGTGAAGATATATACAAGCATATTAAAGAAGTTACTAGAGAAAAGGTAACTCAAGCCCTGCTTTTATGTCAAGTGACAACAGAAACCCCTTTTCCATGTTCCCTGTAAAGCATATGAGAGATACCCTTGAGTTCTGGAATTCTAATTGGCCTGATAGATGATAAGAGGGTGCAGATGTAGACATGACTGTCCCTGGCTTACAGCTGCCATTCAAAATGCCCCAGTCAAGAATAAGACTTTTCTGTCTTGCTTGTAAAGAACACAGAATGTTCAGGACCTCAAATTAGAAAGTTTCCATTTTGTCAACTTTTTTGGACCTTCCTGCATCTAATCAGAAGGGATGCCTAGCCATTTCAGCTGAACCTGATACAATGCTAAAGGTAGTATCCACTATCATGTCCTTTTCTGGGACAGCTAGGCAGGGCTGGGAATGGAACGGCAGCAAGAGAGGCAGCAGGCAAGGTGGGGATAGAGTTAGCTAGGTCAAACAGCATGGTTGCATTTTCTCCCTCACTCTTGAAGCCTGAGATTTGTGGATAACATAAAAGGTTACAGCCCCTCTTTGGAAGCCACAAATAACCCTGCTTGGGCTCTGACAGCTCGGCAGCCCTTGGCGTGCCATTACACATTTCTGCCTGGGATTCCAGCAGTGCATTCAAGCAGCTGGCCCCAAAGTGTTGTCTCCACAGAGCATGTCGTAGGAGCTCTGGGTCACTGGGGGGCCATTCCCCCCTATGACTCAGTGCCCAGAGACACAGCTCGATCTAATGAAATTACATACTTTCTGGAGTGATTAATAAACATGGTCTATTTCTCCATATGGGATGAATATTCTTAAGTAAAAGGAACGTGAGTACATAGGGGTGCACTCATGTGTAGACCTACCTCTGC
The DNA here is from genome assembly GCF_949774975.1 of Lagenorhynchus albirostris. Lineage (NCBI taxonomy): Eukaryota > Metazoa > Chordata > Mammalia > Artiodactyla > Delphinidae > Lagenorhynchus > Lagenorhynchus albirostris. The sequence continues at coordinate 20,122,666 of NC_083109.1, forward strand.
CTAGCAATGGCTAAAACTCCATGGCCTTGGCACAGAGACCCTAAGGAAAGTGTCCCTAAAAATAGAAGTAAGTCCCTACCACACGCACACACAAGAGTGCATGTAAAGCCTGGCAAAATCTGAATAAGTTTTGAACTCAAGTTAATAGTATTATATCATGTTAATTTCCTGATTTAGACATAGTACTCTGGTTACGTGCAATATAATTATTGTGGAAAGCTGGGTGAAGGGTACACAGGAGTGCTGCACTATTTTTGCAGCTTCTTATGAGTCTTAAACTACGTTAAAGATTACTTTCACAGTGAGAAAAGATATAATGAAACTATTGCAATTACTACAGCAGTAATTGCTCCTGTAGTAGTCACTACAGCAACCACAACAAAATAATAGGTAAAAATACTCTAGTAATTGGCATCGTAATCATCCACAGAAGTCATTAAAGTGTTATAACAATTTCCAAAACATATGTTGATTTTGAGAAACGGTTGGTGTCATCTTTTGTCAAATGTGAGTCTCTTGCTAATGGTGTCCCTGTTTGAGCCAGGATTTGACATAAGAAATTGCAACCAAAACAAAACAAAACAAAACACAGGGCTTCCCTGGTGGCGCAGTGGTTAAGAATCCACCTGCCAATGCAGGGGACACGGGTTCGAGCCCTGGTCCAGGAAGATCTCACATGCTGCGGAGCAGCTAAGCCCATGAGCCACAACTACTGAAACCCGAGCACCTAGAGTCCGTGCTCCACAACAAGAGAAGCCACCGCAATGAGAAGCCCGCACACCGCAATGAAGAGTAGCTCCCATTTGCTACAACTAGAGAAAGCCCGCGCGCAGCAACAAAGATCCAACCCAGCCATAAATAAATAAATAAATAAAATTTATTAAAAAAACACAAAAACCACCTCCACTAACACCCCCATGTAGGTAAGTCATTAGGTTATTGATGTTCAGCTCACTGCCTCCAGAGGGCAGCTGAGTGATGACTGCATGGCACACCTAGGCCCACCCTTGGATGTCAGCACTTTCCACATGACCCAGACCCAGAGTGCCTGCCCTTTGATCCATCCTTGCAATGTCACTGCCAATCTGGGTCAACCTGGAGCAATGGATGGGGATCGCACACTCTATGCTGCCGTCACCTTGGTCCACTAAGTAACCGAATGGGGTTGCCAGAATCCATGCCCACACTGCTCTCAGGACGTTGTTGATCTAAAAAATAATAGACTGCCAGTTCTTTCTCCAACAGAGATGGGTTTATTCAAGATCAGTAGAGAATTGCGATTTGAGGTCTGCAGCCATGGCAAGCCACGTGCAAGTCCCCAAACAGCAAGGGAAGGAGAACCCTTTTATGGAGAGGAAAAGGAATTTGGGGAGGGCTAGAGTAAATAAAGAGTCCATGACTTTTCATTGGGTTCGTCCTTGCCAAGAAAGAAGAGGTGGCTTTCTTCTTCCTGCTGGGCTCTTCTGTCCTCACTGGGCATGAGAGCAACCCCTTCTAGTCTCCTGACTCTATGTAATTGAGGTTTGTCTACTGATTTTTTTTTTACAACCTGATTTCATGGTCACCACTATCATGGCATCATTAGATACTTTCAGAATCACTAAATAGAAAATTTCTCTTTACCAGAATGATATTATTCATGGTACAGAAGCCTTTCCAACTTCTGCTGAATTAATAAACACTTTCAAAGTTTTCCAATCCTTATAACATTATCTGAGATATTCCATTATCCTATATCTTTATAATCAATTAAATCATTCTGTGTCGGGAAACCTGTTTAACTAGGGTCATTGGAACACCCTAAGACAATTATCTTGAACTAATGAATGTATATTAGAAATAATATTATAAACTAATCATATAGTGTCTCACAGTTACTATTATAGTACTTATTAGCTGAAATGTAAGTATTTCAAGATTTTACCAACTGATTCATTTATATAAGTGCACATCAGCTAAATATCAACTCTGCTTGAATGCAACACGTGGTTCTTTAGGGCTAGTCACGACTGTTTCCATTGTGAAACTACTCTATGGAATTTTCTTTCAGCATATCTGGAATACTCTTCTCACTCTCCTAAATGCCAGGGGAATTCTACTCCTTGAGTCTGAACGAACCTTATGAAAAAAACAATTGAGTAGTCTACAGTGTTGTTAGACCAGACTCCCTAGAAAACAAGCTGACATAAAGCTTATGCGTTAGTGCTTTGCTGGGAGGTGCAATTCCAGCACTGTGAGGATGAAGATAAAAGGGAAGTGAGGCAGGGAGGGAAAGCAAATACAAAGTGGTACTTGAATGCACTGTCCACAGCATTGTGAGAAAACATATCTGGTTGCTGGTTCATACACATGGCTCTGGAGCTAGTTCCTAGAAAGGAGTCTTAGGAATTTGTTGAGCATTGGAAGTTTTATGTGATTGTTTTGAGGATAATGTTCTCGTGTATAGACAATTTCTCTCTGTTTATTACAACTTTATAATTTTATATTCTCTCCATCAATCTCTGAAGCTTCTCTATACATACCAAATTTTTATTGAAATATGTTTAAAATTATAAAAGATAGGGCCAACTGGACCTACATATGTGTACCATCAACCTTAAACTGTTTAAAGGGGTGTGGTGAAATGTTTAGTCTAATCTACTTCAATGTTCACAGGGCAATCTGGTATCATTGGTGTATGTTTTCATTGAGTTCAGTTGGCATAGATGTCTTTGGTGATTTCTACCCAAATATTCAAAGAAGAAAAAACAAAACAAACTCAGAACACAAAGAAAAATCTAGATACCATTATAGGTAATTGGATGCTTCTGAACACTGATACAGAGAGTAATAGAGGTAAGCAGGGAATGAAAACTCTATTTTAAAAATCTCTATCAGCTGTAAAGCTCTGTGATGGTTAATTTTCTGTGTCAATTTGACTGAGCTAAGGGATGCCAGGATAACGGATAAAACATTAATGGGTGTGCCTGCAAGGGTGTTTCAGGAAGAGATTAGCATTTGAATGGGAGAATTAAGTAAAGCAAAATCCTGGCTCTCTTCAAGGACTGTGAGCTTCTTCCAATCCTTTGAGCGCACAGAAAGAACAAAAAGGCAGAAAAAGGGTGAATTTGTTCTCACTTTGCTTGGACATCTGGTTCTCAAGCTTTCTGACTCAGATAAGGACTTACACCATCAGTCCCCTGATTGTCTGGCCTTCAGACTCAGACTGAAATACTGACTATCAGCTTTCCTGGTTCTCCAGCATGAAGATGGCAGATCATGGGACTTTGTAACCTCCATAGCCCTGTGAGCCAATTCCTATAATAAGTATCCTCTTGTATATATCTCTGTGTATCCTACTGGTTCTGTTTCTCTGGAGAACACTGACTAATACAAGCTCATGCCCACTTTCACATAAATAACATACAATGATACTAATCCCTACCTTGAATGCCTTGCCAGATTGATTCCTGTCCAAGACTATAAGGAATCCTGCCTAAGAATCCCACAATCCTCCTCTATACCTCTAGCCTATTTCCCAGCTTCTAGCTCCACCACCCCAACACCCAGCTTCCCCGGCTTCTTCCCAGCCTGGACCCCACTGGCCTGTTGTCCATGAGGCCATTCCCTCATGGCCCCAAATATGTCAGTTACACCATAGCACAACCATCCTACTTAGAACAATAGCTTTCAACCATCAATGTTCATTTAAGCCACCAATGGATATCTTTAAAAATACTGATTTCCAGTCCCCACCCAACACTACTGAATAGTTCTCCAGGGATAGAAACAGGACAATCTGTTTATATTTTTCAAACCACAATAGGTGATTCTGAAGAACAGACATGGTGGTGAACCAATGAGTGAGAGCATGAGATTTGTCTCCTTTATTTCAGTCTTTGAAACTGCTTCAGCATCCTTCCCTTTGCCCTGCTTCTTCTTGCCTTGCCATCCACCTGCTATTCTGGGCACCAGTCATCTTCCTTGTTAATTGTTCCTCATTTCTGTCCATTTCACTTGATGACTTGATCTTAGAGTTGGTTGCATCATAACAGCCTAGAATCTCAGAATTAGATAGTACCCGAGAGATTCCTAATCTTACCGTCCTCTCCACTGAAGGAACGTTTTGATAGCCTCTGTATCAGAGATTCTTAACCTGGGGTCTGAAAACTTCAGTAAAAAAAAAAGTCTTTATTTTTACTAACCCCTGTTGAAATTTAGCATTTCTTTCTATTATGACTATAGGCAACAATTACAGCTGTATTAGTGGTACCTTAAACATGGTCACTAATAGATATTACAGATAGTTTTATATCGATGCTGTTATCACAGCTGTCTTGAACTATTATGTATACTCCTTATGACCTCTAAATTATAGAATTACTTGATCTCATGCTAGATCTTGTTATTTAATGTTAATAAAAAGGCACATCCAATAGAGTATTTCAACTATTTTAAATATTTTTATATTTTTCAAGATAATTTATTTCCTTATGAATCTATGTATTTTATTCCATATATTTAAGAAGAGTGAGATACCACCACACACACACCAAAATGGCAAAAATTAAAGAGATAGACAACACCAGCATTAGCAAGTATGTAAGGTAATCAGAATTCTCATACATTGCTGGTGAGAATATAAGATGGAATATCTGTCGGGGAAGATCTAGTGGTTTCTTACAAAATTAGGTATCACCTACTCTGTGCCCAACAGCCCCTCTCCTAGGAATTTACCCAAGAGAAACGAAGATGTATGTCCACAAAAAGACATACAAAAATGTTCGTTGCAGCTTTATTCATAATATTAAAAAAAATTAAAAATTGAATAAGCCCAGATGTCCAGCAATCCATCAATAGAAGAATGAATAAACCATACATGGGTTATTCAAACAATGGAGTACCACTTAGGAATAATAATAGTAATAATAATAAATGAACTACTGATGCATATCGTAGCAGCATGGCTGAATCTCAAAAACATTATACTGAGTGAAAGAAGCCTTACCCCAAAGAGTAAATATTGTATATTCCTTTCACATGAAGTTTTAGAGCAGGCAAAACCAACCTATGTTGGGGAAAAAAAACAGTTAGAACCATTGCCTCTAGTGGTGTTGGAGTGGGGGGTGGACTGGGAAAGAACACGGGCACAGCTTCTTTCACTGAGCATATATTTTTGTTTTTTTTTAAAGATGTTGAAACTCAGGTTTTATTATTTTTTTTCAGTTATAATGGCAAAGTTTAAATGTTTATTTCTTCCCAGAGCAAAGATGTACTTCTGTTATCACTCTCCTGTTATAATTATACTACCCAAGATAGCTACTGGCATGAAGGGAGAGGGAAGAGGGTGAGATGATTGCTATGTGACAATCCATCTGTTAACCCAGAGCTGCTGTGAGAGGAGGGACCGTGGGGAGAGATGGTCCTGCAGGAGGCCCACGAGGAAACGACAGGCCTGTCCCACCCTACAGTGGGCTGGGCCTGTAGCTCCCAGCTCTCTAAGAGGCATCATTCAAGCTACCTTGCTCAGCCTATACCCTATCCCCCTTTCCTGTTCTTTCTTCTTGGGCTGCTTCTGCTAATAGACTCTGATTAGGCCCCTTGTTTGTACACCAGCCTTTGATCATTAAGACAAAAACATACTTGCTACCCTCAAACTATACATGGCAGGTAAAATCAAGCAAAAAACATTGGGAAGTCTTAATGCATTACCTTATATCCTGGCTAATCACATCTAGTGACCAGATATTTTCTAATCACAGTTCCATATGGTGTTAATGATTTCTAAATATAAAATGTGTACAGTTAAAGAGAACATTTCTACAGCTGTACCAGTATGAAATCAGCTTTTTTTGAATAAGGTGTGTTTTACTCCCCTGGTTTAAGAATCACCCAAAGGCTCAAGACTGAACCCTCTGCAGCTGATTCGTTTCTGGGCTCCATGGCCAGTGCACATCGGAAACTTAGCCAAGCCACTCCCCAAGACCACCAAGCCCTAAAGTTATGATGGGTCGGCATAAATCCATCCATCAGTGCCACAGGAAAAAAGTCCATGCTCAATGGAAGCATTATCTACACATTAGACAAAAGCCACTAGCAAATCTGAAACAACTCTGATGGCTAGGCTGGAAGTTACACTTCCTTTATTTTAAAATTTTCAGGGTCCGATCATAGTTTTTGAGCTTCACCTTGTTGGTGTATTGCCAATACTTCTATCCTATTTGGTGTTGCCTAGTATTCCATGGATACTCCACAGACTGTTTATCAAGTCTCCTACTGATAGACACGTTGGCTGCTACGTTTGGGGCTAGTATGAGGAAGCTATTATGAAAATGCTTGTACAAATCTTTTTTTTGGGGGGGGGACCTAGAGATCCTCACCTTCTGAAGATACCTTGATGCTTTCCTTCCAGAGTGGGCTGCCTGCTTATGCATCCTCATGAACCCTCCCAGCAGTGCAGTCCTCCTCAGGTTATCAGCCTTGCACCTCTGCATCGTGTCTTTAGAAATGGACAAAAATGCCTCACTGATAAAGTGTTGGAGTAAGTTAATGGGTCAGCTAGAAATAGCCCTTTTTCAGCCTCCACTGCTCCTGACCAGAGCTGGCTGAACAAGTGGCTGGTAACCTAAAGGTCCCTCAACATAGGAGTGGATAAAGAAGATGTGGTACATATCTACAATGGAATATTACTCAGCCATAAAAAAGAATGAAACAATGCCATTTGCAGCAACAGAGTTGTACCTAGACCTTATCATACTAAGTGAAGTAAGTCAGACAGAGAAAGACAAATATCCTATAATATTGCTTATATGAGGAATCTAAAAATATGATACACACGAACTTATTTACAGAACAGAAACAAACTCACAGACATAGAAAAAAAACTTATGGTTACCAAAGGGGAAAGAGGGTGGGGAGGAATAAATTAGGGATTTGGGAGTAACATATGTACACTATTATATATAAAATAGATAAACAACAAGGGCCCGCTGTATAGCACAGGGAACTATCCTCAGTATTTCATAATCCCCTTAAGTCAACTATACTTCAATTAAAAAAAATAATTAATTAAAAAAAACAAGTTTCTAGTACTTGCTGTCTCTCTCAAAGCATTTTTTAAAACACATGCTCCATTTAAACCTTGGCTAGCTTCAAGCCTGATCTACTTAAGGGTCTTCTCTCATACAATTTCAGCTACCTGAATGCAAGCCCACTTTTTGGAAATAGACATCATTCTTAACTGTGTTACTTCCCAACACCAGAACCCAGAGCCGTTTCTTTGGCCATTATTTTATGGAGCCCATCGCTGCCTTTACGTGAGTTCTAGTGTTGCAATGCCATATTAATCTTCCAGGATATCACATGCTCCTGGTCTAACTGACTTCTATCATCCGCCTAAACATAATGGTTGACATCTGAATGACTCCCATTCATTGACCTTCTGTCCAGTTTCCTATGCCTCACGCTCAAATCAGTCCGCCTCTATTATCCATTGACAAAGACTGGCTAAAGTCTTAAAAATGGATGGATTTGGATCCTTACAAAATCTTTCCATGTGACCTCAGTGGCACTGCAAGTGACTGGATAAGGAAGGAGCAACATGGATTGTTTTACATCCTTTCTAAACTTCTCAAGACTTCATTCTTCAGTTCTCATTTAAAACAAATGTTTCACAAAAAAAGGTAATTACCCTCCTCACTTTCAAATGTCCTCTCTCGAATTTTAAAATGCTTTTGTCCCTTTAATCACTCTCCTTTAAGTTTTCTTTGGTTTCCAATAAAGAAATTTCCTAGAAGGAAAGATGGTGGGTAGAGGAAAGGAAAGTATGCTTGTTGGGTAGCTTCTAGTGCCAGTTTCCATGTTCCATTTAAAAGCAAGTAGAATTAGGAGTTCTGTTTACTGTTAGGGACAAAGACTGGAAGTAAAAGCAGCATATATGAGATTGAAAATCATTTCTCTGCCAGGTAGAGGAGTTCATAGGTAGATAATCCAAGACTGGTATAACTACCCTACACATTCATCAGAGACCCTAGACTTCATCTTTAGCCTCCACCATCCTTCACATGAAGCCTCTAGGTCTGAAAATGGCTGCAGGTGCTTCAAGTGTTACCAACTTCATTCCAGACAGCAGGAAAGAAGCAGCACGGAGGCAGTTGCCAGTGGTGTCAGCTCTCTCTAAGAAATCTCCACATCATCTTTTGGCTTACATCTCTTTAGGCAGCAATTACCAAAATGTCAGGGAGTTTAGGAAATGTCAACTTCTAGTTGGGCACTAGCATCCTAAATAAAATGGAAAATTTTTGGTTTTCCTAAGAAAGAAGACAGTGGATATCAAGTGGGACATAGGAGTTTCCGCAAAGGAGCAGATTCCAGGTTCCAGAATTGGGCCTATTTTACATAAAACCCATGCTATTTCTGTGTCACTAGAGCTCCCTGGTATGTTGTATACTTACATCCTTGGAGAACCACTAAATAACTTTCAGGGTGTTAATCGCTGCCTCTGATTTACCACGTCTTTGTTTTGCATCCCCTTCCAACATTGCAGACATCTGGGCACATTTCTTTCCTCCTTATTTAAAGTACACCAAGGGCAAGGGCCTGTTTAACTCATATTTTTATCTTTACAACAAAGCATAGAACCTAGTCCGTGGTTTTGATAGGTGTTGGATAATTGATCAATGGTTGTAGATCTAAAATGCATTTGTCCCTCTTCGTCCAGGAAATGCTCTAGTCCCTCAGTGCCAACTTATAGAAATGTTTTTTTGCTACTCCCAAATCTATCTGTTCTACCATCATTTGGGGTACACTTCTATTTTATTTAATAAAATAATTCCAACAGAAATACATGTGTGATGGCTTTATGGCCATCAATTGGATTGGGAATTTTGCCAAGCTTCTTAACACCCATTTTGCCCTCAGAATGTCAGTACTGCCTCTATATAATGCTCTTTACTTCTCACAGTTCATTCTTAAGAGACATTATCTCATCCAGCTCTGAAAGGTAAAACACTTTAGTGTTGTTACACTTAAGAGGGAAGGGAACAAAAACAGAAAGGCCTATGGCTGTCTAACTAACGCCATTACAGTAGATTACAAGGTGAGAGTGTTTATGTAGCTTTTTATAACACAAAGCTCACTCATAACACTATCTGAAGATTGCAAAAGGAAAACATTAATGCCCGGAAATGTTACAGTAAAAATATTCTCTATGCTTTGGACCACATTATGGAAAGATATGTTTTATAAGGATAATATTACACGGGGTGCTTGCTGTCGCCTGCAAAGTGGTGTGAGTTTGTTGAGAAGTTAACTCTTAACATTCCCCCAAAAGGAAGATGATGGAAATGAATTACCCTACACTGTAAAAACCATAAGCTGAGGCATGAACTCAGTGACTAAACGTTGCAGAAGGGTAGAGACTCAGATCACAGCCTTGGCTTTCTTGTTAGACCCTGACTGCCAAGATGATAAAGCCACAGCTCTGTCAGCTAAAGACCTTCAAAGGAGGGTGCCCAGGATAGGGAGGTGAGGCTAGGATAATGCTGTGTGGTGAAGGAGTCAGGAGCTGGAGATGCTGATTTTGGAGAAGAAGAGGTCCAAGGGGACATGGTCTCAAAGGAAAGGAGCAAGATTTGGCTTAATGAACTCAAGGGGAGGACCAAAATAATGAAGGAAAATACCTACAAAAGACAGACTCTAGCCCTTTAAAAGGAATAACTGAAATTCTAAGCATCCTCAAAGCAATCCAGATGACCTCAGCAGGGAGAGAGTTCCCTTTAGTTAGAGGAATTAAACCAGAAAGTCCATGTCTACTTGGAGAGAGGCATTGGCAAAAACTGCCACTACGCTGGCCCAATCCCCCCTTATTTCTTACCAGACAATTTCAATAGTCTCCTAACAAGTAACAAGTCTTCCTTCTTTGACCCTTTCCTTCCAGAAAAAAAAAAATAATCTATAGGAGCCTGAATAATCCCTCTAAGAGAAATTATATGCTCAAAACCATCCTATGAATTCTCTTCTCACCTCATGTGAAAGACGAAGTCCATAAAACGTTCTAAAGAATCTCTAAGATATGTCTCCCTGCTACCTCTCTGAGTTAATCTCTGTTACTCTCTCCCATCCTTATTCTCCTCCAGCCACATGGACCACCTCGTTATAACACAAACACATCAGGCATGTTTCCACCCCAGGGTCTTTGTACTTGCTCTTCTTTCTGTCTGGAATGTTCTCCCTCCAGATATCCCCTTCTTGCTTGGATGTGTCACCAATTACTGATCTCTCCCCAGCTGTCATTTTTTCAGTGAACCCTTCATTGATTGCCCCTGCTTTTACACCACCTGTGCTCTGTCCCTGCTTTATTGTTTTTCATAGAACTCAACATCATCTGACACATCAAATTTTTCACTTGCTAATTTATGGTCTCCCTCCCCCCTAAGAAGGCAAGTTCTCTGAGAGCAAAGGGTTTTCTCTGTTTTGTTTATAAGATATAGCCAGAGTACCTGGAATAGTGATGATGCCTGGCATTAGGTAGGTACTCAGGAAATAAGTACTGAATGAAAGTGTGATGCTTCTCAAAGACAATGTTCTAGACTCTGAGAAACAGGGCAGCAGGCTTATGGAGAGCCACTGAAGAGGTTTAAATGAGATTATAACATCGTTACGTTTGTGTCTGAAATGTTCTCTCCAACAAAATGAGGATTGGAGGACTTGAGTTCTAAGCCATGCACATAATGGGAGACCGTGGAGAAGACTAAGCCATAGTCCAGGCAAGAGGCAAAGAGCTCAAGATGGGTGTGCATTGAAGAGATGTTTTAGGATTTAAAACTGAGCAGAGAAATTCTGTTTTGGATGCCTAGTTTAACTGCACAAAGCTATTCAGTTGCCTAGAGGGCCCTTTCTCTGCTGAGCCCTTCATCACTACAGAGCCACACGGTCAAAACTTTCCTTTCCAGTGAGAGGGGGCGTAGGAATGTTTCCCTTGGCTGTCATAGTTCCAAATCAGGATCAATAGGATTAAATCCAAGCAGAGCCCAGATCTAGCCCTGCTCCAGAACAGACCGGACGTTTAGTGTGTGAACAGACAGCCCAGCTACCAACCCCCAGTTTCCATTACAAAAATAATAGAAGTTCGAGGGAAATGAGATTGGAAAACCAAAGTAAGTAGAAGACTCAAGACATCCTCCTATTTGTTTTTCTTCTGTTTCTAGGCCCTAAGCCAGGAGAGCCCTCTTCCCCATGGTTGCCTGGTTACAGCCTGAGCAGTTCGCCAGGGTAACATCTGGAATAAAGGTGGGTGGGCAGGGAGCCAGGGCCTGCTCAACTTGAACGAGGTCTGAGAAAGAAAGGAAAATAAGATATTTTTTTTTTCTAATTACTGCCCAAACTTGAGGACAAAGGAAGGAAATATTTGAGGTGAACTGAATATATGTTAAAAGGTTTTCTTTTAAAGGATTATTACAACTCATTAACATAGCAGAGGAATAGAAGGCATGATGCGATCTCTGGACGTTATGGTCATTTAATAAGCTGTGTTTTGGATGGGCATTTGCTACCCAAGACCCTGAGCAACTCCAGATTTTGTGATATTTAGTATTATTCTGGAGTACAGCCTGGTTCAGCATAGAAGGAACTACATTCAAATACCTAATAATAAAAATAATATATAATATTATTTATATATTTATAAACATTTATTGATTGTTTATCCTGTTCCACTAAGGGTCGTAGGTATACTGTCTTATTTAATTCTTGCAACCCTTTGGAATAGGACCGGGACTTAGCAATGGTAGGAAATTTCCTACTGCACATCTCTTGCTCACCAGACAGTCTGATTACAAGACCTGCTTTCTTCTGCACTCTACTCTCCTGTCTCCCACAAGTTACCATACCCCCATCATGTGCTGCATCCCTCCCATGGATTAGGGAGATGGTTCAGCACCTGGTTTAAGAGCCTGGATATAGACTTCCTGAGTTAAAATTACAGCCTTGTGTTACCTTGAGCCATAACTTATTCTGAGTCTTGTGTTCCTCATGGGTAAAAGGGGTTAATAATGACACTTGTTCCATGGGGTTTCTGGAAGAATGTAATGAGAAAACGTGTAAAGCTCTTAGCACACTGTGATTACTAGTGTTTAATAAACATTTACCTGTTGATATGATTATAATTTATATCTGGATTCTTTAATTGAGAGCACATTCATCAAGCACTGATTGGGCCAAGAACCATGGGTGATGAGTAAAACACAATCATGGGCCTTGTGGTAAATCCACATTCTGATGGATCCTGTCTCATACCCCACAACTTCACCTTCAATTTTCCAGAGAGGAAGGGTATACATTTGTCCACTGAATCACCCATTCCTTCTCCTCCCACAGGTGTACTTGGAAAAACCCATGTAAACAAATAAATTCATTTCCATGAACATGTATTGTGGATTTTTAGATACTGTGGGAGAATACTGAAGAAGTTGAAGACTTGGTTCTTGTCCTCTAAAACTTCCCCAGGAGGAACTGAAATCGGAATTAAAGCCAGAATGATTCCTATGTGGTGTAATGCCTCTTCTTGTATATTTTAATTGAGAATAGATCTGAACACCAGTATGGCTGGTATGGTTTGGTTATTCTAAACAATTTACCTATTTCTGTATTCCCAGTTAAAGAGAAAATATTAAGGAATTACATTGAATTAAACTGACCTTAGTTTTTAAACAAGTAGCTTTACCTCTTTGTTCCTTGGTTTCTTCATTTGTAAAATATGCATCATAATAACGATAATTGTACCTATTTACAGGCCTGTTAAGATTATAGAGAAAATGTAGAAAAGTACCTAGCACAGTGATAAGTATACAGTAAATGTCTTAGTCAGCTAGGACTGTTATAACAAAATGCCATAGACTGCATGATTTAGACAATGGACTTTTATTTCTTATAGTTCTGGAGGTTAGGGAATCCAAGATCAAGGTGCATCAGATTTAGTTCTAGGTGAAGATGTTCTTCCTGGCTCACAGGTGGCCATCCTATTGCTGTGTTCTCACATGGTGAAGGAAGAAAGCTCTGGTGTTATTTCCTCTTCTAATAAGGGTATTAATCTCATCATGGAGGCTCCACCCTCATGACCTCAGCTAAACTTAATTAACTCCCAAGGGACATATCTCCCAATATTATCACACTGGGGACTAGGGCTTCAACATATGAATTTTAGGGGAATACATTTAGTCCATTACAGTAAGTGTACAATCAATGTGATCTGTAGTAACTTTTAACAATAATCATAATTCCTCCAGTAATTATAGTTTAAGAGTACCCTGATTTTAACTAAAATAGGACACCTGAAAGTAGATGTTCTACTCCTCAAAAAAAAAAAAAAAGTCAGCCTAAATATTTTTGTTCAGGCAGAAAAGATCACATGATTAAAACCTGGAAGCTAATTAAAGACAAGGAAGACACAACTAGAATGTAAGCTCAAAAGGGCAGAGCACATAACTGTTCTCTTTATCACTGTACCTACAGCATATAGCACAGACACTGGCACCCAGTAGGAGCTTAATAAATGTTAGTGAATGTGCCAAAGAACTACTGATTTCTGATAAGAAATAATCAACAAATAAATCCAATGGACCCTACTTATTGGTGTGTACCCTAGAACTCTAGTTGAAAAATATCCTATGCAATATTCTACTCAGGTAAACACTGTGGTCCAATCTAAGATCTTATCAGGTCTTTGGCTCAGGAACCTTATCTTTTATCAGTCAGATAGATGTAAAGGATAACTATGGAGAGTAATACTGAGATTCATACAATTCAAAGCACATGTGTTTTTGACACCCACAGCGTGTCAAGTCTTCCTGTTCTAGGCACTATGGATTCAACAATACATAAACCATGGTCTCTGCCTTCAAGATACATAGGGCTTAGCTAGAGAGAGGGGCATGGAAACAAAGAAATAGACTTACTGAATTAAGTACTACGCCAAAAACACTGTGTACCCATGGAAGAAGGAAGTAGCTTGGTAGTTAGGAAGAAATCAAGGAGATGACATGGTTGAGTCTTGGAAATGTGATTGTTCAGCACCCAGTTAGGGAAAGGGTATTCCAGGTTCAGGGACCAGCTTGTGCAAAGACAGAGAGGTGTGAACATGTGTGCAGTGCAGGTAGAGGATGAGTTGGCGTGATGATGGGAGATAAGACGAGAATCCCTCAATCAAGGGCCACTACGCTTTTTTACAAGTTTGTATTCTGTTCTCCAAGCAACAGAAAATCAAAGGGGGGAGGAAATTATCAAAAACAGAGTAGCCCCCGCTCGCTGCAACTAGAGAAAGCCCAACACAGCCAAAAATAAATAAATAAATTTATTTAAAAAAAACAAAAACAGAGGTAATAGTATCAGGGGTTAGCGCAGGTTGGCTGCAAAGGTTAAGAAAGCAGTATGAGGCATTTTCTTATGCACAAAGGAGGGAGCACAAGTTTGAGGAGAAGACGATAAGCTCAAGTTTGGGGTGCGCTCATTGCTGTGTGTCTACAAAGCAGCCAAAGAAGCAATAGAGATAATAGTTGAGAGCTCAGAACAGTGGTGTTAGCTGGGGAGAGTGTTTGGGGTCTTATGCTGATGAAGATGGAGACAGTGTGCTTGCTTGGAGCTGAGAAGGGGCCGTGATATGCAGAGCAGTGATTTCTTTCCCTTTTCTACATCATGGATCTTTTGAGAATCTCCTGTAATGCCATGGACTCTCTGTCAGGAAAATGTCACAAAGCTACGTGCATACATGTAAAGAGTTTATTCAATTGCAAAATATTCTGAGACTCTGAGAGAACCATGGAGCCCCAGTTAAGAAACTGTGGAGTACTAGGAGGATGAAGAGGGGCCAAGTTGCAATCCTAATCATTTGGGTGGTGAAAAGATAGGAGAAAATACAGTGCAAGAGTTGACAACAGTGTCTCAATCCCCAACACCCAGGGCACATGCCTCCCAGAAAGCCAAGTGACATTTGCTTCTGAGTTTAAATATCCAGGTTTAGTAGAATAGACTTTTGGGCTCCTGTCAACTCTTTAAAATATTTGACAAACCTCCCTTTTCATCTTTATTTCTTTCTCCATATGCCTTTAAAGGAGCTACATGGATTCTCAATGAAAGCGCTGACTGGAAATTCTCTCTTTGGATGTCTTCACAACTAGGAGTTACTAATATGGACTGTGGAGAAATGTCTGCCCTGGTGGTAAAAGACATTTAGGGTTTTCTGTAGAGCTTCACAGGCTGGCAAGAGTTACTTGAAAAGCAAAACTAAATATGATAATGAGAGAAAACAGCTTCTGGGCTTACAAGCCTTCTTGTTCTTCTATAGCCAGCACTTGAAATCTCAGTAATGAGGTTTGTAATTGTTGGGGATCATTTGTCAATCAATAAAGCAGTCATGGAACAGTAAAGCCTGAATCTTTCCTGAATTTCTCTGAAACATCCCTTGTTCCTTCTACCTACTAGTCTTGTTTTAACAATGCGACTGCCCTATTCACTGGTCTCCCTCTATCCAGTACTACCACCTGCCTTCACCATTGACCCCTCCTGTCCCTGTCTGTCCATCACCCATTAACATGTACACACTGCTATATTTAACATGGATAACCAACAAAGACCTACTGTATAGCACAGGGAACTCTGCTCAATATTCTGTACCAACCTAATTGGGAAAAGAATTTGAAAAAGAATAGATACATGTAAATGTATAACTGAATCACTTTGTGGTACACCTGAAACTAACACACCATTGTTCATAAACTATGCTCCAATATAAAATAAAAAAAGTTTTCAAAATAAATAAATAATTTTTCTAAAAGGAAAATGTTGATTCAAACTGTCCCTTGCTTAGACTGGCATTCAAGGCCCTTCTGTTCTGGCCTCATGTCTCCTTACCTCCCACTTCCCCACGTCCTGAGCTTCAGTGACACTACATTACCTCATTCCTCAAGGCGTGCCTTCCTTTACCACCTTAGCACACACTGCCATCTTGTTCTAGAATATCTGGCAAATGCCCATCTGGCCTTCAAGGTCCTCCTCAGGCGTTGTACCCTGTAGGGTAATTCCTTCTGACCCCTTCCCTACTCTCAGCAAAGACAAGCTTTCTTTTCCTGAGCTCTCCCCACACTAGACCTGGAGCTCCCTGAGAGCCATTTGACATCATTCACAACATGCTTACTGCATGAATGGATCCAGTGGTCCCACCAACTTGGGTCTTGTGGTAAGTGTCCTGAATTAGGAAGAAATTCACTTTTTTTCCCTTTTATGAAGAGTTTGCTAAAACTCAAGGAAGTATGGGGCATATTTAATGTATTTAAAAACCTTTCCCAAGACCGGAATTAAAATGTAATTATGCAAATAATTCCTCCTAAGGTGCATGATATTTATTTTTTATTAAAGCAGGAGAACCTTGCAGCAATTGCTTCGTGTTACCATATGCACTTACGTACAGTTGACTGTCATGGCTGTCACAAATTCAGACTGTCTTCACCTTGTATTCATATGACTTCAACTTGAATTCTTTCCATTCCCTCCCCTTCCCTCTCCTCCTCTCCCTTCCTTCCCCTTTCTCCCTGGCTACTCGCAAAACAAATGTTAGCTGACTGCTTCCTCCCTCACCATCCTGTCTCAAGGAACACAGACCAGTGCTTCCAAACGTTAATGTGCAGAATCTGATTCAGTGCTCCCCAAGAGAGCCCATGAATCTAGGGCCAAGCCTGAGATTCTGCATTTCCAACAAGCTCCCAGGCAATGTGGACCACACTTCATAAGTCACAGGAATATAAAGCATGGAGGATGAATCAGGCAGAGACTATGCTCTCAACAACAAATGACAGTCTAGGGCCAGTCTCTACTACTGCCTCCTAGACAGGCAGATCCCCTTAGTGTCCACCAAGGCTGCTTCATCACAATCAAAGTACCAATATTTTTTTATGAAGATATAATTGACAGATTGGTGGTTGCCAGAGGTGAGAGATGGGGTGTGGGCCAAAAATGGGTGAAGGTGTGAAAAAGGTACAAACTTCCAGTTATAATATGAATAAGTCCTGGGGATGTAATGGACAGCATGATGACCATAATTAAAAACGTTGTATTGTATATTTGAAAGTGGCTGAGAGAGTAGATCTTAAAAGTTCTCATCAAAGTACCTATTCTTCACTGAAGTAGAGAAATATATGAGAGGATAGATGTGGGACTGGGAAAAGGGGAGAGGGTGACGTTCTTTCTGTGTCCCCAGAAATGAAGGCTTGGGTGGTGAGCCCAGGTTAGACCAGCATACTCATAAGTCAGATGTCACTTTTAAGCACAAGCTGAACAAACTATCAAAGTTCAGGTCTCAATTTTAAGACATTCAAAAATAGTTAAGGGAATCTCATTTTCATGGCTTGAAAATAAATTCAGGGAAAGGTAAAGTAAGAGACTGAATGACTTCCCAGAAACGTACGCAGAGGCGAAGGGGCTGAGGCTTCTCAGAATCATCTAACTGGGTATCACAAGAAACTTGAGATTTCCTACAGTGGAGAGACTGTTAGGTAGGAAACTGATAAAGTCTTAACAGCTAACCACAGGCTCTCTCAGGGAGCACTAGAGAAGAGAGAGGGGTTTGGTGGGACTCTGCAAGTTTCCTGCCCAATCCATTGCACTGTTAAAGCAGCATAAAGCCAGAAACAAGGAGGCTCAGGAAATAAGACGAAATTTACTTACAGCCACCTAGCATCGTCTCTGTGCTTTAGAAGCTGAGATGCACAAAAGAACAAAGGTCCTTGCATTCCCACCTACCGAATGGCAGGTCAATGATCTTTCTGGTTCACTGCTTGAGAATTTGTTTTTTATCTCCTAATTGTGTCCCCTAGATTAATAGCTATTTGCCCCTCCCAGATGCATGCAATCATTCATGCATTTGTTCAGATACGCATTCTTGTATTTTATCACTCAGTAAATACTTATTGTGTATCTATTATATTATGTACCAGACACTGTACGTACGTTTTCACAAAAGGCAGTGAAAATAAAACATAAAATGAGACAGAATTTAGGATAAAGCTTCTCCCATTTTCAGCTGAGGTTGATTCGTTTATAGCATCCTTTGGCTATTGTTAGCTAATAACCGTCCCAACTTCAATGCTATCCAGAACATATACCTCCATCTTGTCCACAAGAATATCAATATATCACAGGTCAAGTCCCTGATTACCTTCAGGTGCCCTATTTCTACTCTTTCTCCTTGAACTACCAACCTAAAGACTTATTTTAACCTAATTCCTGATTTATTTTACCTGATGCATGCTGGCCCCTGGTGAGAATAACATTTCTGTCAAAACACTCACCAATTATCTCTTTAGTAATCCATTCTCAAATGGTGCCTCAGAGTAAGTAAAATCACTGCTGCAAAATTTGATAAACCCTTTAAAGAATGTGACTATCTTTGCCTACAGTCCTTCCATGTTATTCACCATTCCTCAAAAATCACTCATATAACTTTAACCTATGTTCCTCACCATCTGTAGACATCACTCGAAAAATTGAGCTTGTCAGAGAGCTCCCTGTTCAGATATGTTGGAGATTCACAGCAGTTTCTTATTATTTGTCACAGTACTGTGCAATTATCTAGCTTTTTAACACTTAAAAAGTATTACAAAAATGCCCATTTAAGAATTCCTACCCAGAAAATATTAATTTTGGTTGCTTCCATGGAACAAGATTCACCGTGTAGGAGAGATGGAGAGAGACTCTTCCTTTTTATTTTATACTTCTTATGTCACTTGAATTTTGGGGGCTTGGACATCTGATCTTTATTTAAAAAAACTCTTTAAAAATATGTATTCTACCAAGTGTGATAGATGTAAACCAATAATTATAAAACCTAGTGATAGGTATTCCTATCTGCCCCTATGAGATCCAGGCCACACTCACTTGCAAAGGAAGTGACAAAGCCACAGAAAAGAGCCAGCACCCACAGCATTGTCTAGGACTACTCCCCCCGCTCCATTGCCTGTCCCCACCTCCTCACTGCCAGCTTTGTTCTCTCTCCTGCCCTTGTCTGCTTGACTTTCCACAATGTCTTCATGCCTTTTTTCCACCTGGGGTATCACCATTTGCCTATGTCTCAGTTTCCCTGGCTCACTACTTCATTCTAGTCTGGGCTTATCTCCTTCCTTCTAGCTCAGCACATTAAGACTGACTCAGGGTGACAGACAATTAGTGTGAACTTGGCCTTCCTTGGATGAGATACTTCAAGAGAAAACCAAGCATCTTTGCAATGAATTGTCCCGGAAGTTTTAGATGTTCTCATAGAGTGGCTCATGTATATGTCCAATTAGACCTACTCTTCCCTTCCCAAGTCATTATTTAACCTTAGTAAATTTTTATCGTCCACATTTTCCCCACCCCCAGTTTCCATCATTTCCACCTTCATCACACACATATTTATGATTACATTTAACTTCAGAGAAGTTTTCCCTTACCTTTATTATACTCCTAGGAGAAGACGATATTAATAAGCCAAGCCAAAACTTCATTAGACATTCTGCTTTTGGGCAAAAAAAGATACTCAGAAGACTGCCTACTCTCCAATGCCATGGCCTAGAAATCATCAAGTGAGAATACTCATTGGCAAAAGAAGCCACCTTGTATTCTTGTTCACCTGCCCAGGTCTAAAGGTCAGTAATCGGGGCTCTGGATCCAACTGCTGCTTCTTCAGCAATCTCATTACATCATGACTCCACCACTCACCTTGCATTTTTCATTTCTTCCCCTCTATTGGCTACTTACAATTGGACTACAAACAATTCAATTGGTTTTTGTCTTAAAATAAAATAAGCAAAACAATCCCCTCAAAAGACCAGTTAAACCAGAATCTCTGGGATGGAGCCCAGGCATCAGTATCTTTTTAAATGCTCTCCAGGGGATTCAAATGTCCACCTCAAGTTGAGAACTGGTGCTCAAATACCTTCAAAGGCAGTATTTCCTTTTTTTTCACTCCCATGTGCATCTCGATTTATTGCATTCTGGTTTTGACCATCACAACTCTACTTAGTTGAGGACGTCAATGCTTAGCCTAGTGGTCACTTTTCTGAACCATCTTCTTCTTGGAGGGGTCTAATTTGACACAATTTGCCTCCCCTTGCTTCATGAAACCCTCTCCTCTGGGATCATTTCCTGCTTTTCTTCTAAACTTGGACTGCTTCTCCTCATTTTCCACCATGGGCTCCTGTTTTTCCAGTTTTGGGGAGGAGTGAGGACAGGAAGCAGCCTATGTAGCAGGATTCTCCCCAGGGAGGTATAGGGCTAAAATTCTTATACGGATAATACTGTTCAGAAAACATTCGGGAAAAAAAAAAAGTTACGAAAACTGAACTAATTCCAAAAAATGCAGGCAAACACCAGGAAACAGGGTAGAGAAGATGCCAACCAGATGTCGCTCAAAGCCAGCTGTAAGAGCTTGGGATCAGACCCCTAACTTGGTTCAGATGGAACACAAAAGCCAGATTCATCCAGAACAAAGCTCCTGGGAAACTTGGGCCAAGCTTTTATTCAGTCAGAGGAGCTTCAGCGTAAGTGGGCAGAACACAGTGACATAATTTCAGTCTCATCTACTATAAATTCAAGAATTTGCCCTTCCTTCGCCTTTGAGTCATATTCTGGGAGGGCAAACCCACATTGTACCACCTTGACTCCTGGGAAAAGGGCAAAGGATTAAGACTAGAAGGCAAGTCGAGAAGGATCAGAGAGCCGGACAGCTGTGGCAACAGCCCCTCCCAATCTCCAGGATCTGAGCCGTTATGGTTCTGTTTTAAAATAAACGAAGATTCAGATGAACAGAAAGTTTGTGTTTCACATTAACATTGTGGCTTTTTCTCAGCTGGGTGTTTTTATTTTCTCTGTCACTTTGCATTACAGGAATAACACAGCTTTCCAAGGGAACAGCTCCATCAGATAATTAAACAGCATAGAGCGAGGAGTATATAGATGGCAGCATCTGAGGCTCTTTGACTCAAGGAAGCCTTGGCCGTAAATGTCTGTGGCTGCTGGCCCAGACCATGAGCTTCAGGCTCAGCTCTAAGTGGGCTGGCAAAGAGGCCAGACCTCATCTCCTAGGCTTTGCTGCCTTGCATTTTCTCATGGGTCAGAAAAGAAGCAGCTGGGAAAATTGCCCATCATACTTGCCCCAGCCTTTCCCAGCACAGTTGTGGGCACTGCCTACTGCCACCAGCATCCTCAGCCCTATCCAAGCCAAGGGTAATGGAGACACAGCTTAGGAAGATATCAGTACTTCCCTGCCCACCGGGAAGGTGACTTTCAGGAATAGTTACTATTCTGTAAATGGTGGCCAACAAATGTGGGCGTGAGAGGGAATACATACCCAGATATCCACATGGGCTCTTTCATCCCAAACTCCTGTGTGTTTTCTAAAGCCTGATTGACTGGCTCTTCTCCTTTACGTGCTCCTGACTCTCACTTTTGATTCTTTGAGTAATGTACCCCAGGAAAGCATCACGGCCTCACAGCCTAGACCTTCTCTCCACAAGGACTCGTACTGGTGGGAACGGCCCTACGACATCCTGAATGTGCCTCATTGAGTGAGCCTGACATTATAGAATTAAAAAAAACTCTGCTAGGACACAGACCCTCTGCCAAAGTCCCCACCCCTACAATAAGATTTCTTACACATCAACCTTCACCTGGATGGAACTTGACTCTGCGTTATTCTTGGGGTTGGTGACTTAAGTGATTTTTCTCTTCCTGAAGCAAGTCTAGTGAGTCCTTCCAAAGTCCCAACTCCTGCTGTCTCCTTCTCACTTCCTCCTTCCTGTTGGGAAATCTCAGCTGGCCCTTATATTGAACCACCCAGCAGTGGAATAGAAAGAATTACTGTGGAAACTCTTAATTTTCTCTCGCCAATTTCACTTTGGCAAACACGGGGTCTCTCTTGAAACCTTTTACGCTGATCACATGATATAAAACTGAAAAATTGAGCTTAGGCCAAAAATGCACATACTTTAATAAATTAAGGGGTAAAACCAAATCCATTTTCAAAATACAGGTTGCCATTACAACTAGTGATAGGAGCACAAAGAAAAATGCCTGTGATCCTTCAACCCCTGACAATTTATTTCTACATGGGCAGTCCTAGCAAACTACCCATGTAGAAATAAGCTTGTTTAGCTTTCAAGTAAACAAGAATCTGGTTACTGGGACAAGAATCTGGCTAGAAGTCATGTTTTCTACTTTGATATCTTAATTTATTGAAAAAAAACATTCAAAACATCTATCAGCATTTCTGCTCATAGGATGGGCCTGACTAATCACTTCTTTATAATGTTTTATAATTTCAAATTTTGCATTTAGACAGAGTAATAGAGTGAACTCCCAAATACCCATCACCCAACTTCAACAATTATAAACTCATAGCCAATCCAGTTTTATCTGAACTGGTACCCATTTGGCCTCTCTCTCATATTATTTTAAAGCATATCCATGATATCTATCATTGTGTCAATAAATATTTTAATATTTACCTCTACAAAACTAGGGCTTCCTTTTTTAAAACTTCCTTTTTTATTTGGCCACACCGCGAGGCATGCGGGATCTTAGTTCCCTGACCAGGGACTGGACCCGAGCCCTGGCAATGAAAGCACCGAGTCCTAACCACTGGACCACCAGGCAATTCCTGTTTAAACTTTTTATTATAGAAGACTTCAAACGTAGATAAAAGTAGAGAGTACAATGAACTTCCAAGTATCTATCAGCCTCCTTCAACAATCACCAGCTTATGATCAATTGTATTTTATTTATGCCTCCCACTCATTCCCTCTGCCCCAGATTATTTTGAGGCAAATTTCAGACATCATATCATTTCACTGTAAATAGTTCAGAGTATATCTCTAAAATATGAATTTTTCTTAAATATAACCAGGACACTGTTATCACATCTAAAGAAAATGATTCCTTACAGCTATCAAATATTTAGTCAGTATTCACATTTTCCCAACAGGGCTGCCTTTTTAACTATCGTTACATTATCAACCTAAAAAATTAACAATTGCTTATTAGTTGTATCGAACCCTCAATCAGTGTTCAGATTTTTCCTTGATCTCTTTTTAATGTGTTTGTATAGGGTTTTAATAAAAATTGAGATTGAAATAAAATTCATATGTTGCAGTTGTTGATATATCACTTACTTCTCTTTTAATCCATAAGCCTTCCCTCCATAAGCCTTCCCTCCTTCCCCCCTCTTCCCTTCCTCTTTTTTTTTTCTCTCTCTTTTCTTTGTAATATATTAGTTGAATAAACAGGGTCACGTGTCTGGCTTCTGTTGTTTGCACTCCTGTGGTGCTGTTTAACATGTTCGACTTTCCTCTGTACAACCTTAATGGTTAATCGTTCCACCCTTGACTATGCATCCAGTAGAACTTCCTGGTCTCCATTCTAAGCCTCAGACTTCTGGCTCCTGAATGATGGAAACCTAAGGCTGTGTGATGCACTGGAAAGAGGACAAGGTTTTAATCTGTCATCAACCTACTATATGACCTTGGGCAAATAAGACTCACCTTCCTTGGTTATAAATGTGGATACTAACATTGCCTTGGAAGGTTTCTTTGGGGCTTAAGAGTAAGTATTATAAACACAGAGTATCTTGAGTGGCACACAGTCCAGCTAGTCATGCACCTGAGAGCTGTGCTGCATAGTGGAGGGAACACAGATTTTGAGGCCAGACTCCCTTGAATAGGGCCATCTGTCAAGTGAGGGTAAAATATTTAATTTTGTCTTAATGACTGAAGAGATGATGTATGTAACATGCATAGTCCAGCGCTTGGAGCGTGATGTCTGTGGCAATTGTAGGTAAGGACAATGGTCTATATTGATCAAAGAAGGCTAGAAGATAGGAAAGATGGAGTTCAATATGGTTTTCTTTTCAAAATTATCTTTGGCAAGCTTCTTTCTAATAATTTCCATTATACCTTAAAAGCCAAAAGCCAAAAATGTGGATAAATACAATATGCAATGAGAATACAGAAAAGAGAATGAAAAACTTTTCTTGCAAATACCAAGAAATAATCTGCAGGAGTCATAACAACTGGATTGGGCCTTAAAGGGTGAGTATGTGTTTGGTATTTGAGTGAGCAAAAAAGCATATAAAGAGGAAGGAACGGCACTGGCAAGGGTAGAACTGGGTCGCAAGCTCAAATGACTTCAGAAAAATTGGTTGGGGTTCACCTCGTTAGCAGTGGACAGTGATGATGTGGCTCAGGTATAACAATCTTTGTCGTGGTGAGATGGAGGGATTCAAATGGAGAGCTAGGATGGTATTGTGAGAAAAGGAAGTAAATTAGGAAGTCATGATAATAGAATAGGTAAGAGATAGAAAAAACCAATGGAGTGGCAAACCATGTCAGGTCACCATAAGTGTCAGCAAAGTGTTAGATCAAATATCTCTGAAGATTGCATAGGAAGGTAACTTTTTGCCTAAAGTAATCATGGAGTAGGTAGCATTTGAATCTGAACTAATAAATCAAATTTTATGTAGAACTTATGCTCAACAAGTAAAATTTGGGCAATGGTCTAGAGAAAGGAACACAAAGTTGTGAGGGTTATCCCCAGGACAGGTCCATGGAAATCACAACCTCCCATCATTGCTTCTGATTCCCTGAAAGTGAAAGACAGCACACACACACACACACACACACACACACACACACATCCCTCCCCGACCCAACATCCCATGTCATGATTCAGCTCTATTTACTTTAGTGGTTCCTAAAATGTGTTCTGTAGAGCTGTATTCTACAGGTGCTTCATGGGGAAATGAAAGTGGGGGAAAAGGGGAAGGAGAAAAGGAAGGAAGGAAGGAAGGAAAGAAGGAAGGAAGGAAGGGAGGGAGGAAAGAAGGAAGGGAGGGAGGAAGAAGAGAAGAAAATACTTTCTAAACTAGTTTGGAAAATTCTAGCTTAAACAGAATTTTTTAGAAGTTTCTTTACTGCAGGACTTCTCAGAGCCTTTGTTTAAAGTATTGCAAATCTCCAACATAAGCACAGAGTACTTTAAGAGATTCCTCTCCTCCCACAAGGAGCATCTTGGACAGTATTTTATGTACAATCATATTCGGGGGAATGCTAACATCAATGGTGGCTAACTGCTTCTTAGAGATATCTCAGGAGCTAATTCTGACGGCAAAGAGACTGAGCTGATGGAGACAGTTCTGCTGCAGTTATTGCTGAGCGAATACAGACCTTGCTGGAATGTAAGTCCTTTACATCACTTAGTTCTTTCCTATTTGGTCCAGACTAGTGTGCATAATTATATCTGAGCTAGATGGATGTTTCAAGCATGGATTTGAAGAGAAAGCTCTTTTACAGCCCTAGCTGATTCATCTCCTAATCCCACGAGGGGAAAGCTCCAAGTGGACACCAGTTTAAAAGAGAGCCTCACAGATAAAGGGGAGAAGGAGAATTGTTTAGATGCTAAAGCATCTCTAAGATTCCATTTCCAATCCAACGTAGTTACAGGAGGGTTCAAACTGGAATCCAGGACGTCCAAGAAAACAAGCTGTTTAGTCAAAGCCTAAAGGATGCTTAATGGCCCTCGTAGCACGCGTGCTCACGCACATACACACACACACGCATATGTGTGTGTATTCTGCACGTGAACATAAAATGGGCTGAAGGTTTTTGTTGTCAGCCTCTACCTGCCACAGATTTGCCCTTATTTTGCCAGTGTTGGCTCAACCATACCAGCCTCTTATCCATCTAGGAACAAAGCTAACAAGATGTGACCCCTTCACAGGTGGTCCCCTGTGACCACCTTCAAGATGTAGGCATGGTCTCAAGTCTGGCTGCAGCCCTGCCCACAGAGTAGCATCACCTAAATAACATCCTGTAACCTCTCCACCCTTGAGAGCTAGGGAGAGGTCATCTACTCTGTTGCCAGGTTGGGACCCCCAGATCTGCTCTTTAAATCAGGGGGCTCTGCCCAGTTCCTGGAGCCCCAGTGATGCTCTGCTTCAAAAGCATCACCTGGATTCCTACCAGACCTCTTATGTTTACAGGTACCCTCTTCTATTGCCTGGGACATCTCAATTATTCTATTCTCTCTAGAACAGCACTGCCCAACAGAACTTTCTGCAATGATGGAAATATTCTGTATCCACACTGTATAGTACAGTAGCTACCCTGCCCCATCATCTTCCCCAGTAATCATCTGGAAGCCACATCAGCACCCTTTGACACACATACCAGCCTTGTGGCCTTGGAGAGTCACTGTACTGAGCCCCAAATCCATCCTCTAGTGGGATAATTACACATGTCTCAGAGGGACATCGTTAGGGGGTATTAAATGAGACAACACTTGTGTAGTGCCTATCACAGAGCCTACCACACAGCAAGGGCTCAATAAATGTTTATTCCCTCTCTCTTTATCCACTTTAGCCAGTGACTGAAATGCTCAGATGAGTCATGTTTCTCTGGGTAACTTTAAGACTGCCTTGTTCATGATGCTAGAATGCTAAATCCCATAAACGTTTGAAAGGAAACCTTGGATCAGTGATTGGAAAACTGTCTTGGCTTTCCTCTCCTGCAGCATGGCTCAAGCTGGTCTCCTCATCCCCAGCACTGGTTTCTGAAAAGCCTAACCTTCATTTCCTTCCTGCCTCAATCAAGGAGCAGCCCCTTTCTGGGGGAGGCTGGAAATGGGATCCATTGTTCATTTGCATTGTGCAACCTTTCCTCAATTAAAAAGAAAAAAGTCCTCTAGAATGTGTAGGTTGGAGGCTTTGCTTCCTCCCTCTTAAAAGAGGCCCTAGGGACAGCTGGTAGGGCAGCTGCAGCCCAAAAGGAAGGGAGAAATGGGTGGAGAGGCATTCCAGGATGCTCCTCTTTCAGAGGGAGAAGCTGGGCATGCTCTTTGTAGTCCAGAGGTCTGCTGGAACCTTCCTAACCCTTGAGACACAGGCACAATTTTCTTGAATCCCCAACTATCTAGTCTGTGGCCTCACCACATTTCTCCAAATTCCAGGATGCTTATAATTTTTATAATATTATGGTTTCCTCTACCTCTGGGGTTCCTGATTGCCTCAACATAGGATGAATGTCAAGCTTTTCATCATTTTATATATATATACATACATATATATATATACACACACACAAAACATAGAATAGAAATCACTCACACAGAGCATTTTTTTTTTTTTTTTTGCAGTATGCGGGCCTCTCACTGTTGTGGCCTCTCCCGTTGTGGAGCAGAGGCTCCGGACGCGCAGGCCCAGTGTCCATGGCTCACGGGCCTAGCTGCTTCGCCGCATGTGGGATCTTCGCGGACCGGGGCACGAACCCGCGTCCCCTGCATCGGCAGGCGGACTCTCAACCACTGCGCCACCAGGGAAGCCCACGCAGAGCATATTCTGATGTACTAGACTTCATACCAAGCTGGAGTTTCACCATGAGATCACATAATAGGAACTTAAAAACTAATAGGCTTTCTTGTTTGCCGAAGGCAAGCTACCCACACCTGGAGCTCCTAGTTGGTCCTCCTGCCAGTGAACGCTGCTTCCTCCTTTCTTCTCACCCTCGTGCTCTCACTTTCTCTTCCTCACCTTCTGCTTCCTCAAATTCCCAGAAGACTTCAAATTACTCATCTTATACCTTGATGAGCAGTTCTGCAACTTCTAACTCCTTCTTCTAGATCTGGATTGCTAAATGAATCAAGACAGTCAGCTCAAGAAGTAGCTTCTCATTTAACAGAGACTTCCCTTCTTAGAAGACAATTGTGATGTCAAATGGTGTTTTCTTTTTCCCTGATGCAAATGGAAAATGAAAGGGAGAACTAACATAGTTCTCTGTTAGGACACCTAAGAATCTTGCAGCTGTTGTAGTATGTACTGAGGGAGTGTTAACTACAGGTGCAAAATTCTGGCCCCTATTACATATATATGCATATTGAAATGATATAATATATAATATAAATATAATATTATAATATAATATATCATGTTTATTATATAATGATAATTTAAATATCACATTATAATTTATGTTATTAACTATTAAAATAATAATATTACTAAAAAGAAGAGCAAAGGAATTCTTATCTGGGTAAGTTATCTTTTTGGAAATCATTCCAGAACTAAGTCCTCTAATTCCACAATGCTATAATAAAATGATCCAACTCTTATAAATGTTCCAGGAAAAATAATACCTTAAAAGTCAAGGAACTGAAACAAGTAGGAAAACTTGAAATTGAATAGTTAGAACCCCACAAACAGAGAAGAAAGGATTAGGAAGAAATAGGAACTGGATCCAGTTTTCCAAGAGGGGGTTGTTGGTAGAAGAATAAGCAGGAAAAATCAGCTTAGACGTGGCTGGGGTTAGAACACCCATGAGTCACAAGGTACCTGTAGAAGAGGCTGCCAAGGAAAGGTGTCGACTCAGCTTGAAACACAGAATAGTCTCCAGAATCGACACTCTAGGTTGGTCTCTCATTTCACAGATGGATAAAGTGAAGTTCAGAGAGGGGAAGTGGTTTACTAAGCCAGTAGGTAGGATTGGAACAAGGTCTTCAGAAAATTCTGTGCACGTGCTTATAAAACCCAGGTCTTCTGACTGTTAATACAGAACTTCTCTAAGACAAAGGAGGTCCTGGGGTTCTAATCAATTTTCCTCATCTTCAAAATTAGCTTATTAAATTAAAAAAAGTCTCATGGCACGGTGCTAATGATCTCTAAGGAGTGGAAGACTGCCCTATCTTTTTTATCTTTAAGTGTACCATAGACATTTCTAGAATCAATTATTTTTCTATTAAAGAAATATAAACTCAATGTGGAAACTTAGACAAATATAAAAAAATTAAAATAAAAATGAATAATGTTCATAGTTCTATCACTCTCACAGTCAATGGAAATAATTTAATGCATTTCATTTGTACGTTGTTTTTTTCTTATGCACTTTATATTGTTGAGAACATAGTACTTATATGATTTGTGTATTTTCTTACTTAAATTATAGCATAAACTCTGCTCATATTACCCTCGTTATTTTAAAAATTCTGCATAACATCATTTTCATGGCTACAAAAGCTTCACTGCATTTAGTGGGGTATAATTAACTTATTTCACACTCTTACATGTTTATATTATTTCTAATATTTTGTAATGACTAATAACATTTTGATGAATGCCTTTATGCTAAAAAAAAGTTAATTTTTTTTTTAATTTAGATTATGACTGTTCTGGCTTGAATTGTGTTTCCCCAAATGATGTCCAAATCTTAATGCCTAGTACCTGTTAATGTGACCTTATTTGGAAATAGGGTCTTTGCAGATGATCAAGTTAAGATGAGGTCATTAGGGTGGGCCCTAACCCAATATGACTGGACTCCCTATAAAAAGGGGAAGTTTGGATACAGAGATGGACATGCACACGTGTAGAATGCCACGTCAAGATGACGGCAGGATTCACTGTGCTGCATTTACAGGCCAAGGAATGCCAGAGGTTGCCAGCAAACCGCCAGAAGCTAGGAGAGAGGCATGAAACAGTCTCATTTTCAGTCCTCAGAAGGGACCAGCCCTGCCCAAACCTTGATCTCAGACTTCTAGCCTCCAGAACTGAGACAATTTGTTTCTATTGTTTAAGCCTCCGAGTTTGTGGTACCTCATAAGAGCAGCCAGAGGAAACTAATATGATGTCCTTGGAAAAAGTCCCCAAAGTGTAAATACCTGGTCAAAGGGTGCAAATATTTTAACATTCTTGGTACATTTTGCCAGGTTGCAATTTTTTCCCAATTTTATGCTGATTTCTAACTCTATTAAATATGAGTGAGAATATATGTTTTATCGTAATCTCCCCAGAATATTGTTTTTATAAACTTTGCTAATTTATTTGACAAACTATATCACACTGATTTTGTACTCAAATTTCTTTGATTACTACTGAGATTAAATACTGTCCACATTTATTAGCCATTTTTTGTTTTCTATATTGTGAGCTCTATGTCCTGTCCATGTCTTTTGAAATTATACCCATATTTAACTTGTGGAATATTTAGCCTAATGGACTTCTTTCCTTTTCTAGTCATATGAATTCCTTTTATAGCATAGATAGTAATTATCTTTCTGCCATACTCAATGCAAATATGTCTCCAATGTGCAGTGTTATTTTTGTTTTGCTTCTTATCCTTTGATTATGTATTCTGACAGAACAACATTTTTGAGGGCTTTTAAACTTAAATATGTTAAAATACTTATGTTATTTAGGCTAAGACAGAATTTTGTTATAAAATATAATCCTTTAATTAGTCTAGAATGTAGTATTTGGGGATAGAGTGTTAAGTGAGGATTATGTAGTTGTATTAACAAATCACTAACCCAGTAACCCCATAAACTACTGATTTATCTTTCTCTTCCTTACATGATGAAACATTGCATATAAATATAAAATATTATATAGTTTTACATATGAGAGTGCCTGTAGATATAAATGTCTTATTGGAGAGCTCTTTTCTAGATATTGGTGGCCAGAAATTAGATTTAACCAACAAAAGCCCTAGAGATAACACTGGACCAAAAAGGTCAAGAAGGGATATTTGGTCTTAATCTTTCTACGTGTTCTCTGTTCAATATTTAAGGAAGCCTCAGACCATCCCCTAAACTCCTGAATATCCTTTACCTGCCCCATTGTCCCTCTGTTCTTTCTCCCCTAGTTTTCAGTAATATCTGTCTTCTGCACTTGCCTATATGTTCCATGAAGGCAGAAAAGCTTTCTGACATCTTTCCAGGTGCACCCTTGATGCCTAACATGATGTCTAGATTATAATAGACTTTCCAAAACATAATTAGTAAATTAGGGACTGTTTACCCCACTAGACTGTAAACTACTGTCTTTGCCTAGAATGTTCTTCTCTTTCCCATTACCTGGTTAATAC
Source organism: Lagenorhynchus albirostris (assembly GCF_949774975.1). Taxonomy (NCBI): domain Eukaryota; kingdom Metazoa; phylum Chordata; class Mammalia; order Artiodactyla; family Delphinidae; genus Lagenorhynchus; species Lagenorhynchus albirostris. The sequence continues at coordinate 20,153,565 of NC_083109.1, forward strand.
AGAGTTGTGGTTAAGAACGTGTCCTCTAGACCCAAACTGCCTGGGCTCAAACCTAGGGCAACTCTACTCATCCTCCTTAGGCCTCAATCTCTTTTTTTGTGAACCAGTAATAAAAATGGTACCCACCTCACTGGGTTTCATTTAAGGATGAAATGAGTTATGAGCACAGATACCTACTTACTATCCTTAGGATCCTATCTTAAAGGACAGCTCCTCAGAAAGGCCTTTGCCACCCTCCCCAGACTAGATTAGGTCACCCTACACCTCCTCTACTTTTCTGTCCTTTGTGCCACCCATTTATCCTAATAGTTATTTGTAAATTTCTTTCTTATGTCTCCCATTAAACTTTTAGTTCCAATATGAAGGGATGGTGTCTTTCTTGTTTATTGTAGCCTGTCCTGTTCTCAGCAAAGTTCCTAGTTTGCAGGGATCCTTCATACAATGGAAAAATAAATAAAATAATGTGAATTATTGAATGAATGAATGAACATATTCTTGTGGAGGAGGGAACTCACCTTAAGGGAAGAAATTGTGATCTTTCATGTGCCTACACCAGAAACTGACAAACTATAGCCTTTGGTTGTAAAAGCTTTATTGAGACACAGCCACACCCATTCACTGACACATTGTCCATGGCTGATTTTGCACTACAGTGGCAGAGTTTGAGTAGTTGTAACAGAGACTTAATGCATGGGCTACAAAACCTAAAATATTTACTATCTGGCTCTTTATAGAAAATATTGTAGTGGCATTGATTCTCAAACATGAGAATACATCAGAATCACCTAGAGATCTTGTTAAAAGAAACATAGGGCTTCCCTGGTGGTGCAGTGGTTGAGAGTCCGCCTGCCGATGCAGGGGACACGGGTTCGTGCCCCGGTCTGGGAAGATCCCACATGCCGTCGGAGCAGCTGGGCCCGTGAGCCATGGCCCCTGGGCCTGCGTGTCCGGAGCCTGTGCTCCGCAATGGGAGAGGCCACAACAGTGAGAGGCCTGTGTAATGCCAAAAAAAAAAAAAAGCATAAATGAACTCCACCCTCAGAGTTTCTGTAGGTTTGGGATGAGGCCCCCAAATTTGCATTTCTAAGAAATTCCCAATTTATGCTGGTCCTGCTGGTACAAGGACCCACTCTGAGTCACACTGGTCTTTAATATTCAAACACACCCGTATGATTCCTTGTACATATCTGGGTATACATGCACAGCTGCAACTCCAGGACCTAACACTGACAATTCCTGACAATGAAGTGATCCATGATTTCCTTCAGTTTTAATCAAGTAGAAGACCCATTGCCAAGACAACTTAGAGGCTAATTTTGTGGCCTTGATCGTCCCCAGAATTTTAAGAGAAGGAGCTGACCCGAGAGATTCTATTGAAGTACACATGTGATCCTAACAGGACCACTGCCCACAAAACCTGAGCTGAGACTTCTGCTGTCATCACACTAATGTCAAATGAGTGGAGCCTCTCCTTTCTCTGACATACTATTGATAATACAAATAATAGCAATAAAAATTAACTTTGATTGATGGCTATATGCTCTAGGAAAGTGTTTTATAACAACATATGAGTTATGTACAATAATTATTCCCATTTTACAGGGGAGAAAATTGAGGTTCACAGAGGTCATGCCATCGTGCCAAAGTTGGACAGCTGGGAAGTGGCTTAGCCAGGCTTGGAAGAGAGTTAGTCCAACTCCAGAGCCCATACCAACCATAGAGACGCTTTGCTACATAGACTCCTCATGCTTGCAGGAAGGGGAAAGTTTCCATAGTCGTCAGGCTGAGGGGGACTGATGTGTGTTCATTCTCACTCAAATCTCTGGCATAGCAAGGAGCTATTGGATTAATTAGCAATTGGATCTCATTTAGAATAATCTGTTAGATAAACCCCAGTCAAACCTCCAATCAACCACGCACAAATCTGGAATTCCCAGTCTCCTAGCAAGATCCCAGGGGGTGCTGTGATGCACACCTAAACCTTGTTTTATTGAAGGCTTCGCTGCCGTAGCTGTTAGGCATGCCACAACCTTCAGCTGCCAAGTTAACCCATCTCACCCAAACTCACCCTGGATTCAATGACCAGTTAATGCCATGGTGTTGAAAAGATGAGCCCAACTGGGGACAATTCTGAAGGGAGATTCTAGCTCCAGATTTCCCCACGTGGTGGACCAAGTTTGTCACTGGAGCTGCGTCACAGCTGGACATTTCCCTCTGCCCACCTCTGCTTATCTCACCTCCTATCCACAGGTGTGGATCCCAGGGGAACTGCTGGTAAACATCCTGCTTGTCTCAGTCTGTGTCCCAGGGAACCCAGCTGGCAACAGAGACACCCCCTGTCTGAAACTACTTTCAGCACAGCCTTACCTTCTACCCGTGACAGTAGCTCTATATTCAGTAGCTCCATGAATCCACCAGAACTTTCCAGCTGAAACTGCCTCCTTCTTTCCTTTTGAAAATATTCACCCAATTATCATCATTTATGGTCTCCTATTGCAGCAGGAAGTCCTGAGGAGGGTTAGTTCAAATGGTGCCCTGCCACAGAAACTCAGTCATAGATCAAGGCAAAAGCTGTCTGGAGTTTGCAGCCAAATATAGTAAAAAATGTTGAATATATCACATTCCCACACCAAAATGGTACTGCTTTAGCCAGTCTATTTCCTTCTCCATGCCTTGATTTAGTGGCTTCCTCTGGTTTATGAAATATTTTTCACCCAGGGCCCACTGAAAACATCTTCATAAAATAGAGTTCCTCCTTGGGCAGGTCACTTTCCTATTGAATTTTAACGTTTCAAGAAGGAAAAGGGGAGTCTTTCTGACCCAGATATTATTTGAACAAGTACTTAAGTGGGTTCCTAGATGCCAGGATTTAAGCTCCATTGACAGCCAGTATAATCACCAGCTTGTAAAACAAAATCTTAAGTTCATGCCTGTATAGAGCACAGTGAACAGGCACTGCTCAAATCACTCCAGTGATGTGACACAATTTCATTTCTGCCAATGACCACAGTGCCAGCCTTGAATTCATACAGTTAGTAAGTGACAAAGCCAAGATTTGAAACAGGCAAGCCTGAATACTTAGCCCATGATATTTTAAACATACCGTGCAATTCAACAAATATTTATTGGACATAATTTATGTGCGCATAAGTGTAGTATTTCTGAAATACCTGTGTGTGCGCTAGTCTCTCTCTCTGTCTCTGTCTTTCTCTTTCCGTTTTGTCTACCATTGTAGCTCCAAAAACAGGAGCAAAAGACTTCCATAATGAAGAGGAAGGAGAAGCCAGCTCATTCTTCCCTTCGGAATTAGAGAGAAAGATGGAGGGTAGCTTTTCTATTTGGATCTTGGAGAATTACGGAAGAAAGAAGAGCAGTGGCCAGTGAGAGATATAGGATTCTTTCTTTCTTCTCTGCACCAAGTGGGAAAGTTAGGAAGCTGAGAAGAAACTCTGACCTGACCCCCAATTTGGGGCACTTGCAAGACTGGACCTCACAGGCTGCCCCCACAAGAGCATGAGGTAGCTGACTCTGAATTTATATGACAGAAAAGTATGAGTGAGCAAAGAGAGAGCTTCTGTTGGTACTCCAGACAACCCTGTCTTCCCTGTAGTATAGCAGAAATCCAGAAGTTTCTGCATAGTCCAGGAGATAAAAAGTAGCTGAGAGTCTACCAAGAAGGTCTAGTCAGAGGTGTCATGGAGTGGTTCTTCTTGCAGGCACAGCCCAATCCTTGTCTCTCCTGGTGTTGCAGGTAGACGGTGCTTTTCATTCATTTCCCAGTCCAAAAGCCCACCTGGAGCCCTCACACCACCCCACTAAGGACCCTTCTGTCCATTATCCCAATAAGGTTACTGGCAAAGAATTGCTGTGTTGGATCTGCTCAAGTTTCTTTTAGAAACATGTGTGATGTGGCAGTCTCTTAAGTGTTTTACGTGTATAAACTACTTAATCCTCAATAACTCCTTGATTTGGGCGCTGTTATCAACATCCTCATTTCACAGATGGGGAATCAGGCAGGGGGAGAAGTGGCTTGCCCAAGGTCACGTATTGGCAAGAGGCAGACCTGGGATCCACACACAAGAGTCCATGAACTTGACCATTATGCTACATTGTCTCTCCTTTAAGGAGTTACTCCTGAATGACAAGTATACCAAATGCCAAAGTCATCCACACCTTTGATTTTACACTTTCACTCTGCATTAAGAATTGCACAGGCAGCTTATTAAAATTCATGTTCCTAAGACCCTCCCAGACAGACTGAATCAGAATCAGGACAGGTGATTCTGTCCTGTCTGACACAGGTCAGATAAGTGTGTTAATCAAACACACTTTGATTAACTCTCCCTCAAATCTCCCCTCTTCTTTCCTTTTCTCTTCCCTAAATAGTCACTAGGTGGTTAAGGCCATGTACCTAGGACATAAGCTCAGCCCCTAAGCTGCTCTATAACTGAGCAGAACTCTGAAGGCACAAACAACTTCAGCCCCGATAAGCATCTGTCCACAAGGAATATCCACATGCACCAGGAAGCGTCCTACAGCTGGCATGCAGGAGGCTCCGATTTGGGGGCAGGATCCCTGGAAAATTCCCGACTACGTGGGGTTGTTCAAAAGAGCCCCAAGGAGGTGCCCCACTGCCCTGCCCAGGTGATAAGCATCATCGTTGGGTGTCACATTCACATGTCACTGGGCTCTGGGTCCATATTTCTCTCAGCTCCCTGGGCCCTCGGCTATGTAAGCCAAGATCTCTGTCTGTATCCCTCTTGGGGGCTCCCGGAATGTCTTCTGGTGAAGTTTATTATCAGTCACTGCCTCACGGGCAATTTGTTCAGTGAACCTTTCCAGCTCAGCTTAAAAATCTCAGAAAGGCAACTTCTGAGATATGGGCAGTTTGGGGAGGAAGGGGAGACTGGGAACCCAGATGGTGGGGAGGATGCCTGCCTCAGCCTCAGCTGAGTGTGGATGGCCAAGGGAGTGAATTAGGGGTAGCCTTCCCTGTGGTCTTCCTCCCACCCTCCCTCATCTTCTCAAGGAGAGATCCCCAAAAGTAACCCCGGAAGATGACAGAGACCTTGGAAAAATGCAAAGGTATTTTGAGGTCTTCTCACCCTCCTTGGATAGAGGAGCAAACTAAGGCCCAGAGAGGAAAGAAACTTGCTTGAATCTTGCAGCCAAAGTCAGGAAAGATCTCAGAGCTCTTTCCACACGTGCTTCTGTCTGGAGGATATTTTCAAGAGTCCGTATGGCTCCATAAGCCATATTATGGGGCTGAGGCAAAGATGGGTGGAGGCATCAAGGGGGAAAAGGATGTAACCATTTGACAGAATATTTCCCCAGGAGTGTCTCAGACTTGAGAAAAATGCTGGGCTTCCCCTGGCATGTAGCAGGACCAGACTGCAATGGTTTTCTGCAGGTGGTGACCAAAGGCTAGGGTAGACAGAGGTCAATACCTTTTGTGTGTAGGGCCAAGGGAAGACAATCTGAGAAATGCTTCCTTGGGGAGGACTGAAGCAAACACCAGAAGTCGTTGATCCAAAGCAGGAGGAAGAGGAGGAAGCTGGGTTACCAGCCAGAGAGCCGCAGAGGTGTCCAGAAGGAGGGGGTGGGGTTGAAGCAGATGGTCAACCTGAACAGGACTGGTTCCCTCAGCCAATGATGACAGCTCCAGCTTCCCAGCTTTCTAGAGGGTCCATGGCCTTCGGTTTTGGTTAGCAAGAAGTATCAAAGGTGCCAACCTCAGAGAGATAAATAAAAACTTACAGCGTTAACAGGAAAAAGCTAGGACAAAAAGAAGACAAGGAGAAGGGGAGATTTGACTGAGAAACAAAAGGAATATCATAAAACCCACAGTCGCCTTCGTTAACCCTGAAATGCCCAGCTTGGATTTGACAGTCATATTTGGAATTGTGGGACTTATACCCAAAATAGAAAAAACGAGCTGAGCAGGGCCTGGGGCAAATGTACAGGGAGATGTCCCAGCTGCAAAGTGTAGGCTGAAAGATGAGGTCCCTCTAGAAGCAAGAGGATGAAGGCAAAGATGCATTGCAGGCTGGGGAAAGGCCAGTCTGGGGCCAGGGTAGCCCTGAGGCTGGGGTGGAAGGTCTGCAACTTGTCTGGTGACAGGCAAGGGGAAAACAGGGCACTGGATCCAAGAAAGACATTGGAGATGAGCAGGGAGAGCTGATCTGAAAGAACCAGTGGATAGGGTGGTGATTGGGGTTGCCGAGGGACTATCATTCTATGGAAAGCCAGGTACATGGTGAGCGGCAAAGCAGCATTGTGGTCCACTTCAGGGTCATCTCATTGGCCTCATCATCTTTGTGAGCATTTATTGAGCACTCACTGTTGCCAAGATTGTGCTATTTTACTGATGCTATTTCACACTAAGCTTAGAAACTAGCACAAGTATGCTTCAAAATCCAAATATGTTTGGATCCTGCGTGCAGGGAGGGAGGGAGGATAATGAACGACAACTCTAAGTTTCAGGAAATGAGTAGGAAGAGTTCAGATGGCAAGGAATTTATTCAAAAATGTATCTGGATCTGTTTAGTTTCCGTATTTGGACAGCAAGAGTTTGCATAGTAAGAATCCAAATAGCGAGGCAGACCTGTACCACGTTTATCTCCAGTTTACCGATCACAAAAGCCATAGTCACAGAGATAATATAATTTGTCCAGATTAACCCATTAGGGATGGAACCAGAATTTGTGCCCAGATCTGTCTGACTCCAGAGTCGAGTTTGTTGTGCTTCCTCCTAGCCTAACAGGGAAGGGATATGAGGGCTGTTCGGGAGCTGAGCAGGGAACTGGGGTGAGATTTGAATGGGGGATCCCTGGAAGACTTGTGAGTAACTAGGAAAAGTAGCATCTGAGAGCATGAACTGCGGCTGAGGACTGAGGGCAGACCATTTTTAGCCTGATATCCTTTTGGCTTTTCTTTACAGCCCCAAGTACATATCAAAGCATCTTTGATTCCATAGAACCCAGGCATGCCAGTGTGCATCATCTCAGCTCTCAAAACCATCGTCCATTTCCAACCAGCCCCAGTGAATGAAAGGAGGGGAAACTACTTTTCTGACTGACAGAATTCATCAAAATGAATTGGCAACACCTATCAGCCTGAAACAGCAGTTTGCGACTTGCCCAGTAACAAATCTTCCCGGGGACATTATCTCACAGGAAACGACACAGGATAAATTTTTATTTCAATAGGATTCCTCCCTCCCCTTACCTCCTCCCCACTTCAAAAAGATTTAACATCTAATTCAGGTTTTGATGAGTCACTTCATCTCTGTAGAAACACTGTTGATCTCTGTCGGACCCCAACGGCCTTGGGCAGAACAAACTGAAGGGCTGGGGGAGTGTGGACCGTAGGCAGTGATAAATAAATACATTACCCACCTGAAGGAGCACCGTGACCTCCAACACAACTGCCGAGTTGCAGCTGCTTAACAAAAGTCACCCTGTTTTCCTGCAACCTCAGGGTCTTCGAGTGCCAAAGCAAGAGAAAGAGGCACAACAAGGTAACCTCATTCAGGATCCAGAAACAGCTGGGCTTGATGGCTCTGGTCAGAGTCTCTCCTTGGAGTTCCAAAACAAGACAGACACCTCCTAGGAGATCAAGAACAGAAGGAAGAATATGCCTGGAAACTCTTTTCCCAATGAGGAAACTGAAACTCTGAAGAAGTAGGTAAACTGACAAAGGCCACGTAGGTAGAAAATGGTAGAGTGAAGAATCCAATGTAAATTTTGCTTAAAAATAATTTCATGAACGGATTGGGTTTCATGGGGCTCAGTACAAATATTGTTGCTTTAAAGAAAATGTCACTTTTTTTCTAGTGAACCTTATCCAAGGTACCATTTATTAAGTGTAAATCTTTACGTACAGGGACTTCCCTGGTGGTCCAGTGGTTAAGAATCTGCCTTTCAATGCAAGGGAGGTGGGTTCGATCCCTGTTCGGGGAACTAAGATCCTACATGCCGCAGGGCAACTAAGCCCGCATGCCGCAACTACTGAGCCTGCGTGCCATAACGAAAGATTCCTGTTTGCCACAACTAAGATCCCGCGTGCTGCAACTAAGACACGATGCAGCCAAATAAATAAGTATATTTAAAAAAAAATCTTTACACACACACAAAATATGAAACTGATTGTAGGGGAAAAATGGCTGAATAGTAATTATTTAAATTAATTAAAGCATAGAGGCGTTCAGAGTAGGACCACAGAACTGTTCTAATCTTAGGGTAATTGATAACAAGTCCTTATTGGAAAAAAGCAAAAATATCCATTTTTAAGTAAAATATAAACTCATTAATTGTTAAAACAAAAAGACTTGTTTGAATTCCATGGAAAAGCCAACAATTCTGTGCAGTTATCTGAGAGCTGGAAGAGATGTCAGCTGTCATTTCATCCTTATCTCACAAAGTGAGAACGGAGAACGAGAGAGATGGATTGAGCTGCCCAAGGTTGCAGAGCTAGTTCACAGCACAGCTGGAAAAAAAACAACCGTACCTTCACTCTCTGACAAAGACATTTCATGTGACCACTTCACGTTGCCTTTTTTTTCACAGAAGAAAATAAAACACAATGAACTTGAACCATAGAATGCTTTCGTTAATGAGAAATGCACCAACCAGTTTGTGACAAGCATTGTTTTAACAAAGAGTCAAGTGGGGGCTTTCCTGGTGGCGTAGTGGTTGAGAGTCCGCCTGCCGATGCAGGGGACACGGGTTCGTGCCCCGGTCCAGGAAGATCCCGCATGCTGCGGAGCGGCTGGGCCCGTGAGCCATGGCCGCTGAGCCTGCGCGTCCAGAGCCTGTGCTCCACAACGGGAGAGGCCACAGCGGTGAGAGGCCTGCTTACTGCAAAAAAAAAAAAGAGTCAAGTGGATCTGGGAAAATGACCAGAAGGAAGGCCTTTGTCCATGGGCTTGACTAAGAACTCACTTAACCTAACAGATAGCACCATGCCTGGCACACAGTAAATGGGCCATAAATATGTGTGGGGCAGATAAATTACCCTTCACGTCGGACAAATGAACAGTGCGTGGAATCTCTCAACAGTGCCCATTCTAGACAGCTCTCTGACACTGAATCTTGTTTATCCCCTACAAGCGTCTGCCATTGTTTATTTCCCTGCTTCTCTTTCCCTCTGTCTCTCCACTTGACTATTGCTCTAGAAGGTCAAGAACCATATTGTTTGTTCACCAACCCACCAGAAGCACCAGCTGTCTCTGGATACTCAACAAATGTGAGCAGAGTGAATGAGTGCCCGCCGGGTTTCCTTGCTGGAACTCTCCACTGATAATGTCTGTCTCTCCTGCTTTGGGTTATAAGAGTGATCCAGTAACTCATAAAATGCTAGCATCAAAAGAGATCTGAGTGGTGCCTATAAATTTACAGTTTAAAAAATTGTTTATAGACGGGGAATTTTTCTTCAAGATCGTCTGTCTTGTCTATAGCAGACTTTATATTGACTTTTTTTTTTTTTTTTGCGATATGCGGGCCTCCCACTGCTGTGGCCTCTCCCGTTGCGGAGCACAGGCTCCGGACGCGCAGACTCAGCGGCCATGGCTCACGGGCCCAGCCGCTCCGCGGCATGTGGCATCTTCCCAGACCGGGGAACGAACCCGCGGCATGTGGGATCTTCCCGGACCGGGGCACGAACCCGTATCCCCCGCACTGGCAGGCGGACTCTCAACCACTGCGCCACCAAGGAAGCCCCAATATAGCAGACTTTAGATTAGAATTTAGTTCAGTGCTTATTTCATGATAAATGATATGTATATGAATCTATATGTGCATTGTTTATGCTCTGTTGTGTGTGTGTGTCCGATGGAAAGTAAGACCACTGGCTTTGCCACAGACACTTTCATGGCTGAGGCTTCTGGAAAGAAATCATCTCAATTGTGGCAGCCAAGGAGCTGATCTGCTCAGATCTCCCTTCATGGGAACCTGCTGCAGGGAGCATGGGTGATTGACAGGCTCCAGCCGCCATACCTTTGAATCCATCACCTTGGTAATGTCAGGCCAAGATTCTGGGGCTGCTCCCAGCCAGTGACCAAGCACAGCAGGGAGTATTGGAGTAGGGCTTCCGGGATGCCTCTGATGGGCAACTGTGGCACTGAAACTCCTCACGGATCAGCCTGGTGGGAACTTTGTCAGCAACGTGCTGTAGTCAGAGTCTCCTCTTGTCCAGCCCTTCCATCCCACTATCCTTTCTTAGATGGCAGACCTGCATCATGGTCTGAAGGCCCTCCTGCCTAACTTTACTTCCTCCCTTTTTATCTGGCACAGACATTCCCCACTCAAATCTCTTGCATGTCTGGTCCCCTCTTGGTATCTATTTCTCCAAGGACCCAAACTGACCCAGTGGTGTGAATGTTCTTGACAACTGAGTTCTGTCCTGGTCCACCTGTTACTTGATTCTCTGAGACTCACAGACCACTCTATTCCACAAGCTTGGGTGTGGGAGCATCCCTGTTTCCATCCTCCCTCTATCAGTGTGTGGTCTCCCTCCTGTCTCCCCTCCCCACTCACTGTAGCCCCATAGGCTACCTGGGATGTGCGGCACTGCCATGGCGCTGGGACGACTTGTGCCCCAGGTCCTCAGCCACAGTCTCTGTGTTCTGCCACATGACATGCTCCCTGGGACTTTGAGGGGACTCAGAGGAATGTGCTCTGGAAGCTGGTGGAATGGCCAGATGAGGTCCCACAGATGACTGTAGAAGGATGTGGAAGCCCCTTCCCCATGGAACTGAGTGGACCATGTCAAGGCCTTCCTTCCTCCCAGGACCACTTACATATTAGTCCACAAGATTACAGGGAAAGCCTCATGTCTCTGTGAGAAAGGAGGAGGTAAGGACATTGCTAAGCCCTGAGCACTAACTATGTATCAAACACTGATACGTAGTGGAATATGAGACTAGTGTATCCCCCAAGGATCTTACAGGCTAATGGAAGTGAAGTGGCATTCAATTGTATAGCGACAGCAGTTCTGAAAAGGGCTAAACTCAGACAAGGGACTTGTTTAAACAGCCCATTCCTCAGGAGGCCAATGGGCCAGGGCCTGAGTTAATTGCTTTGCCTGCATTCTCACCTTTAATGATTGCATCCACCTTACGAAGGAAAGGTTGTTATCATTCCCATCTGGTAGATAAAGATACCTTTACAGAAGCTATATTCTCTGCCCAAGGACACCCCATTCACAATGCTATATATCTGGCTCCAATACTTATGCTTTTAGCCACCACATTAAATAGATGCGTCCATGAAACAAACCAGGAGCAGGTCACCGGGCAAGCCGAGCGAGGAGTGGAAGCTGGTTGACACTGGACCTCGTGTGGTTCCCTCAATGGACAAGGAGTGCAGAAAGAGGGGACAGAGCCACAGGCCTGGAGAAGAGAGGTCCTTCCTTGACAAGGCTACAGTGATGTGGGTCCTGACCTGGACTCCATGAGGCAAACATTGAAACGTCCGGAATCAGATCCACAGACTGACAGAGCCATGGCCTCATGGTGGAGATGGAGACACTGAGACCAGAGAGTGGAAGGGATGCCTCCCCAAGGGCACAGTGCTGAGCAGGGGCTGAGCTCAGGACAGAATCTGAATGGCTGACTCCATCATTGCCTTAGCATCTTTGGGCCCTTATCGACTGAGGTTGTAGGTCAGGGTAAGTCTTTTTTACTTATTTCATTTTATCGGAGTATAGTTGATTTACTATGTTGTGTTAGTTTCAGATGTACAGCATACTATATATAAAGTGATTAACAAACAAGGGGCAAATCTTTAGGGGAGAGCCTGACAACAGAAGACCTTCCTTGGCATGATCACACCCTGGGGCAAGTTTGTACATCTCAGAGGAGATCGAGTTAGACCCTGCTCAGCTTACTTTTCCTTTGCTTCCTAGGGCTTCCCAAAAGGGCTCTTGCTCTTCTCAGCTGCTCACAGGTCGTCCAGGGTCTTCCTGTGCTGTCCCACTTCAGGACCCCATCCCAGAGGGGGAGCTCACATTCCATTGTCATCCTTGACTTTAGAAAATTTTCCCGATTGTCAGAGCAGAAGCCAACGGCCTGCTTCTGAATCTGAGCTGTCCTACTCAATACTGATGCCCCCCATCACCCACCTGTAGGCACACATGCACATGAACGCACATGAACACACACACATACACACACATAAGCACACACCCAAGGCCTCAAGCAGTGCAGCCTGGCATGGCTCAGCTCTCACAAAGATCCCACGTCCAGATCTCCTGGTTCACCTTACCCCCCAGACGAATGTATGAACCCCACAGTTGCAGCTGGTCTATGGCTTCTTTCAAGGCTGAGGAGACCAGTAACAAGAGCAATAGTTCTCAATAAGCACTAGCGTTAGGCTTGGTGCTGAATTCCTTACATAAATCGTCTCATTTAATCTTTACAAAGCAACCTAGGGGGCTGATATTATCATGCCACTTGTACAGATAAAGAAACCAAGGCTCAGAGAGGTTAAGTAACTCACTGAAGGTCACAGAGGCAGGAAGGAGCAGAGCTGCATTTGGCTTCTTATCCCCAAGACAATGAGGCTGGAGATTTAGGAAGTCCCAAAGCTGTGACAGACCCCTGATAAAATTAGAGGGATAGAAGAGTCTGGTTTCAATGATTTCTTTCTAGGAGAATGTTTTTCTGAAAAGATCCGTGGGTGAAACATATTGTCCCCCAAATATAACACTATAAGGAATTTCGTGAACCAACAGCATAGCCTCTGTGTCACGGGCATATGCAAGTACAGAAGCCTGGACCACCTTGGGCTCTGGGGATGGATTCCCCGCTGAGTGACCCCTGGCCTGAATCTTGGAAAATAAACACTTGATGGGAAAATCTTAGGGGTGGAACACTCCAAATAGAGGAAACATCATAAACAAAAGGCTTAGAGGGAAGACACAGATCAATATATTAGGAAAAGTGTATAAGGTGAGTATAGCTGAAGGTGAGACCAAGCAAATAGTAAGAGTTTAGGGTACAGGCCCTTGAGGGCATGATAAGACATATGAATTTTATTTTGTAGCAGCACTGGGTCCCGTTAGCAAGAGTCAGCATGAGAGTAATCTGTTCAGATTGTCACTTTCAATAGCTCACTCTGGGGGAGATTCTGATTAAAACAGGGATGCTGGTGATCCAGTGTATTGCAGAGATCATGACGGAAGAAAATGAAGCCTGGGGAAGGGCAGCAGGATCAGTAACAGAAAAACGAGCCCAGGGTTTTGAAAGTCCATGACCTTGTAAAAAAACAGCTGCAACAATGCAGGAAATAAAGGCAGGTTGACTATATATATAGTAAACTCAAATCTTTCTGAAACAAGGATGTTTCAATCCTGGGACAGGCATAACTGGACATTTATTGAGTGCTTATGACTACGTAAGGATTAAATTCCACACAGCAACCCAATGATGACTACTGTTATCACCATTTTACAGATGGGAAAACGGAGGCTTAGAAACATGCACTGATTTCCCCAGGGTCTTTTAACTACTGAGTTAGAGAGCAGAGTTCAAGGCAAAGAATTCTGACTTTAGAACCCAGCTACCATTTCTCCACATTTTGTCATGGCCAGAAATTGGAGGCCAAGGAAGGTGGTGGTGGGAGCGGGCATTCAGTGTCCCTCTGCATTCAGGAAGAGTGGCTTCAGGGGAGGTCACCTTCCATCAGTCTAATCCAGGGTTTCTCAGTTTCAGCACTATTGACATTAAGAGGGCAGATAATTCTCTGCTGCGGGGGCTAGCCTGTGCATTCCTGGCCTCCACCCACTAGGTGGCAGTAGTTGAGATAACCAAAACTATCTCTAAACTTTCCAAATGTCCTCTCAGGCAGTGGAGGGGGACAAAATTGCCCACAGTTAAGAATCACCGATCTAATCTTATCTTAGGATGTCCAAGCAAGAGAGAGCTGCGTTTGAAATCCATTAAAATTAGAGGCAGATGAGGAGTTCCCAGAGGCAGCTGATAATCTGTAGTCTCACAGAGAGCCCTCTGCTCTGCATATTATTACTGGAATATTCCTGGGTGGTCAGATTCACTCTATTGAGGCTCCCTCGGCCCTCTACCCCAGCCATCAGAGAGGACCAGACTTTGAAGAGGGGGAAAAAAAGTGTTCTCTAGGATCCAGAACGTATTTCTATGAATTAAAGGGTCAGAGTTTAAGTGGGCAATTCTGAGCGAGTCACCTGAGACGCCAAATTAGCTTTGCTTCTCTGCATATTAATTCCCCTCTGGTGTCCTGTTTAATGATTTAATGATGTTTAACTCTGAAGTTCTTCAAAGCTGAGGAATTTGTACACCCCCTAAGGCAGTTTCTACCTCCCTGGAGCTGGAAATCCTTTGGAGCACCATTCTAAGACCCCCTCCTGCAGGTCTTGCCTGTGGGGCGACCACAGGCAGAGTCTGGGCCAGCCCAGGGCTGTGGGTTAAGTCCCAGGAAGTAGGTCTGTGATTCAGAAAAAGAGTGTAGCTGAAGAGATGGAGGAGAGAGGGAAAGATGCTTAATGAGAGTCTACTGCTCCATTTCTCTGTTCTAAGAGGGACTTTAATCTTATATTCGATCATTTCTGTAATAAGGATTCATTTTATATTTAACATTTACATTTAAAGTGGCAGTATTTCTTCAGCCTCTAAAGACCTGCTATTAAATTGATGGTGGGTACTACAAATAACAGCACCTTAGAATGGAATAAACATGGCATAAACCAAATAAATGTAAACATGGATAAAGAGACACATACAAACATGCTTTTTACATTGATAAAGATAAATGAGTTTTACATGTAAATGCATTTAAACATATAATATACCTGGGAGGTAGGTCCGTTTTTCTCCTTTTTACAGATGAGGAAATTGAAGTTCCAGGTACTTAAGTTATACTCCCAAGTCTCACAGTAGGTGGAAAAGGGGGTGGGGGGAATTATAGTACCAGATGGTCTTTGGTCACTGCATCCCATTATTCGGGATCCATGTTTATTCCACAACCCTCCAAACCTTAGCATGTTCCAGTCCCCAGCTACCTCATAGTATCCCTCTTCCTGCCCAAATTGGACTCTGTCTTCATATATGACAAGCATCCTGTGTACCAATACACAAGCATCCTTGAGCTTCAGCATCTCCTACTCTGTGTGCGTCTTTAAAAGGTAGGTTAAGTAGCCCTGACCCAGTTGCATAAAAGACAAAATGAAATATCCCATGAAGGTCCCTGGCATGGTGCATGGCATCTAGTAAAAATAGCAATAACTTTATACAGCCCTTAATATGTGCCAGTCCCTATTTTAAGTGCTTTGAGTATATTAACTGATTTTATGCTCAAAACAAACTTGTGATATAGGTATATCGCTATGTCCATTTGACAGATGAGGAAACTGAAGCAAAGAGAGGCGAAATGACTTGTCCAAGGTCACAAGGCTTACAGGTGAAAGAGCTGAGATTTGACCAGACACTCTGGTCCCAGCAGCCACACTCTTACGATTCTGCAACTTTACTCAGTAAGTATTGTCCACCTCTATCCCCCTCTTCCCCACCTCCTACAGAATTTCTCATGCTCAACAGTAATTTGACAGCTACTGTATAATGCCTTATATTACACTTTCATGTGATTGTCTCATTTACCCAACACCTCTAAAATATTTATATTCTGACAGCAGCATGATAAGTTTTTGGAAACCATGCCTGAATCGGGCAGTAAGATGTTAGATGTAAAAGTACTAAGCTGGCACTTCAAGTGGCCTCAACAAGCCTTGGACACATGGTCACTCAGCTGCGGTCCCAGGGAGCTGCCACATCCTGGAAGGTTTTGCCTCCTCTTCCAGCCAAGTTTTCTTCCTGCCTAAATACTAGGAGTTTTTATAGCCAGAACGCAGGAGTTGACTATCCAAGATGAATGCTGAAAAGGGAGCAGCATCAGCATGAAGCCACAAAAGCATAAAGTATACAGAGTAGAAGCAAGGAAAACAAGACCAGTGTGAGTAGAATAGAATATAGGTTTCCCCCACTATCCGAAAGTAAAGCGTTCCTATGAGACCTCTTGTAAGCTGAAATGGCATAAGCGAAGAAGCAATTACCTCAGGACACATCTCGCTAACAGATGCACAAAATAAATCAAGATAAAGCACAGATGCTCAAAGACACAGTTCAAAGCCACAGAGGCTGGGTGCTGAGATGCTGAGTGTGGTTCCCAGGAAAGGAATTAGGAGGTGCCTCTCTTGCTGTTTGGGGTGTGTGCTGCCTCTGTAAGGGCTCCTTGCAAAACTAATGCTGAATGCGATTTTGGCTTTTCAACCTTTTTCATAAAAATGAAAATTCTCTTTGGATTTCTTTCAGTTAGCCAAAAGAGGTACTAATGTAGGTCTTTCATAAAAGCAAAACAAAAAAGGATTTGAAAAATAATAGATACATGTATATGTATAGCTGAATCACTGTGCTGTACACCTGAAACTAACACAACATTGTTAATCAACTATATATCCAATATAAAATATCCAATATAAAATAAAATTAAAAACTATCCAATATAAAATAAAAATTTAAAAATAAAAGCAAAATGGCATAAAGTGAACTTTTAAAAAGTGAGAGAGACCTGTATGACACTACGTAAGACATTTAAATATAAGGAGTTAAAAGACACTGGCCAGTCCATTCCAGTTGGGAAAGAGAACAGAATACTTATCTTTACTTAAAGGGCAACCCATGTGCATCAAGGTTTCAAAGGTTTGCCCCAGAAAGAAAACCACAGACATCATCCCTGGATGTAAGTCATCTCTGGATGTTTCTACATTGTAGCGTGTAACTCAAATATGAGTTCCCACTTCTATTACTATTGTTGCCGCTGTTAGCCTGACTCACTGGCTAGATTGGAGAAGTTTATATAGCATGCAGTTATATAATAACTAACATTTATTGCGATTTTACCATGTGCCAGGAGCTGCTCCAAGCATTTTGCACACATTAACTCTTTTAATTGCCCCTTTGACTCAGTGATGTAGGGAGTGTGACCAACACTGCTCTTGGACCTGGGCAAGACAGGATCGTCTCCTGGTTCCTGCACTTTGGACACTGCATTCGACAAGCATACACACAAAAATAACTTTGTTCCAATCTCATGCTGGGGCTCCTTGGAGAAATGGCTGATTCTTGGACAGTGATGGAAAATATACAAGACAAGCCTGTGGTACTTTATAGTGCCGAAAACTAAGGAAGTGCTCAAAAAAAGTTAAACACACACACACATACACGTGCACACACACAAGGATGGGAGTATGTCTAAGGGACACAAGAGTCAACTAAAAGGGACCCTAAGGACCACAACTGGAACAATTTTAGAAAAATAATTTAAGTAGTATTCGATTATAACCAAAATATAAGATAAATATCCATAAGTCCAGACTGATATAAATATATGATTTAACACACAAACAAATGGAAGAGAAGAGACAAATCTCCCACACAGAAGAATTTTGGATAATTTATGTTAATAAATTCAAGGAGGTGAAGCCTGGGTGACTCATACTGACTTCCTTCCAAAGAGCATAGTATGGAAAGGGGGTGAGGGGATGAATAACTTTACATGGAGGAACCTGACAAACACTACCTTAGCCAGGTGACCAAGGTCAGCAACAGCAGTGATAAGTCCTTTCGATAGTGTGTACCCTTGGTATCATGTGATGAGAATGGTACACCACCTCTGGCATCTTCTTCCTAAAATCGATAAGCACAGTATAATCATAAAAAAAAAAAAAAACAGACAAATCCCAATTTTGTCTCAAAACTCAAATTTTTCTAGACCATCAAAAACAAGGAAAATCTGAGATACTCACATGCAAAAGGACCCTAAGGAGACGTGACTCCTAAATATAATGTGATATTATATATTCCAGGATGATATCCTGGAAGAGAAATAGGATATTAGGGGGAAATTGAGGAAGTCTGAATAAAGTATGCATTTTAGTTAATAATAGTGCACCAATATTGGGCCATTAATTGTAACAAAGATGCTAAATCAATGTAAGATGTTAAAAATAGGGCAAACTGGATGTCTATGAATTTTCTGTATTAGCCTCACAATTTTTTCTGTTAATATAAAGCTATTCTAAAATTTAAAAAGTGTATTTAAATAAAAATTTTAAATACCTCACAATGCTTCTGTCATGTGGGAGTCAGTGCCCTACAGAGCCACTCTCCTGAGTAACACTATTAAGATCCCAGGGAAATGTTTGTCACCGTTCTTGACCGATGGATGACCTTGACACCAAAGGACACTGTGTTTGAATGCCATGAGGTCTGAGGGTTACACTGCTGCCATCTTCAGAGATGGATGCTGCTGTGAAGTTGGGAAGGATTTGAAAGGAGAGAAAAGATAAATTAATTAGCTTGTCAGATCTTTCCTACCCACGTGAATGCTATAGAATCTTCTATACCCAAGCATCACTTCCTGGTGGTGACAAGCATGCATTTCCTTGCTTCTTTTTGTGTTCCAATTTAGAGTTCTCAAGCTGTTCACAAATCAACACACTATTCACAACCATCGCACAGAGCAGCTATGGAATATTTTGCGATGTTAAGCAATTTGTATTACTCTGAAATTTGAACACACGTAAGTCTAGACCTCACAGGCATGAAGCATGATACCACTTTGTTACACAAGCAACTAGATGAATGTCGAATCCCAGAGTGGTGATTTTTTTCAAATTTCTCCACAAAATATTAATCAAATTTTTCATATATAAAAATGCAACTTTATTGAAATGCTATTAGATTATTAACATTTATTCATTTTAATATGTTTGCCTTTTGCTTTTTTAAATAAACTTTTTGTTTTGCCTTTTGCTTTTAATAAGTTATTTTAAATACTTTAGAATACTAATCGTTTTGAAAACATTAAAATTATTTTTATATTTTACATGTACTTTTTCACTTTTTACATTTACATTTCCAACATTGACTTTAGTTTACATTTTTGATGGATATAAAAATATGACTCTATGGAAATATATACACTCTGAATAAATTGCATTTTATGTTATAGTGGTTTAGGTCATTATTGTCGATAGAACAAAAATTATGCAAAGATCTGATTATAATAACATCATTAGTGACTTTGCTGAGAAAATTGAAAGAATAAATAAATTTTATGGAATAAATATAAAATAAACTATGAATCACATATGTCTTTAGTTTATTACTCACCCAACATCCCAATTCCACTAACAACACACTCACACCCATGGAATAATAATTAAATACAGCCATCTTTTCTACTTTGATGTCTTTGAATTGTTTAAATATGATAGCTTTACACATTTTTATTTTGAAGGTATATGTGTCAAAGTTGAAGGATAGAAAACATTTACTTTAAGAGTTTGCAAGCTTGATGTACAGCTTTTAAATATTTAGTCATTAGTATAAAGGTCTCTGTTTGTACCCATGCCCCAGACCTGCAAATATCAGGGATCCAGACTGTAAGGCCATTTTACAGACCAGAGGCACAGAGGCACAGAACAGTTACAGTACTTGCCTGATTCCCCCCAGCTGGGAGCCCTGGTAGAGCTGGATCCAAATAAGGCAGAGCCCAGGCTCTTAACCACCAAGAGACTGCCTCTCATGGGCCTTTGGAAGTACTTGCTCTCTGCGCCCCGATTCCAGTTAAAACATTTGCCTCCTGGAGAAGACTCTCAAGTCTTCCTTTTAAATAAGAATTCTGAGTCCAGGGAAAAACACACAGAGACTATATCCTAGGACTGGAGCAGAGGATGGGGAACCGCCTTAGCACCTCTAAATCACAGCCTATCTCTTATCTTTACAAAGGTTAGAGTCCTATCTCAAGTAGCTCTAGAGAAAATATAAAACAACAAACAAAAGCTCTGGAGATCAACCTTGAAGTGAGAAAAAAAAATCTCTCATCGAAAGGCAAAAACATATATATTCTCTCCTTTCACTCCCCACATGAAGACCCCTTGCCACCTCCATTCTCCCAGATTCATTTCTCCTGGCATCGATGTGAGAGAGGAAGCAGGGAAGGACCCTGTCTCCATCCCCACCCTCTTCTGTTTCCAGTTTCTTTTCCTGACAGCACTGGCAGAAGCAATTGCTGTCAGGCTGTAATTTAAAGCAAACCAGTGCAAACTTGAACCAGCTTTAGGTAGGTGATTGATGAGTCGAACTCGATTTTTTTTCCCACTTGCATGAGATTCTTACAAGTAGGTATTATGATCCTAACACCTCTAATATTATTCCTTAATCTACTCAACAGCAATGTTTGGCATCTAGCTTTATAATAAAAGGTATCAATTAGGATCTGTCGATGTTTTCAGAGGCAATATCTAATTACAGTCACTTGCTATAGGCTATCTTGTTAAAAAATTTGAGCAGAATGAGTAAGTATTCCTGACAAGTTCAATGCATTATTAAAGGTGTAATTACTCAGTTATTGCTCATGTAATCCTGAGTTAATTATGTGGCTTCAAAATTCATCACTTTTATGTTTATTGAACTTTGATAAGTTCACCCATATCTGATTTATCCCAATGATCCATTCCTTTCCTTATTTCAAACTGCATCTTTCAGACCAATTGGTTAGAAAGTGAATAGACTCTGGAACACTCTAGACCCAGAACTGACAGCAGTGGTTGTCCTTGGACTGCTGATGGTGTAGACAAGATAGGACCAACTTGTGGCAGTGGCCAGAGCTTTGCTCCTGGCACTCAAATTGAGAGAACTCAAAAGTTAAAATGCTGGTAAGTAAAGACCTTAATTCTGACTCACACAAATCTTGAGAAAAGTGCTTCTGAGCAGCTTGCAGGTAAATGCTAAGTGAGGAACGTGGAACAGAAGAAGACTCTTAGAGGCAGGCAAGGTAGGAATGTTCAACCTCATTTTCAAGTGTGCAAACTCAGGCTCAGACAGGCTAAGGTACAGGATTCTGCTATCAAGAGCAGAGAAGGCTCAATATTTCAATAAAATTAGAAATGAAAAAGGAGAAGTTACAAATGACACCACAGAAATACATAGGATCATGAGACTACCACAAGCAACTCTATGCCAATAAAATGGACAACGTAGAAAAAATTGACAAATTCTTAGAAAGGTACAATCTTCCAAGACTGAACCAGGAAGAAATAGAAAATATGAACAGACCAATCACAAGTACTGAAATTGAAACTGTGATTAAAAAATTCCAACAAACAAAAGTCCAGGACCAGATGCCTTCACAGGTGAATTCTGTCAAACATTTAGAGAAAAGTTAACACCTACCCTTCTGAAACTCTTCAAAAAAAATTGCACCAGAAGGAACACTCCCAAGCTCATTCTATGAGGCCACCATCACCCTGATACCAAAACTAGACAAAGATACCACAAAAAAATAAAATTTCAGGTCAATATCACAGATGAACATAGATGCAAAAATCCTCAACAAAATACTAGCAAACCAAACACAACAATACATTAAAAGGATCATACACCATGATCAAGTGGGATTTATCCCAGGAATATACACAAATTAGTCAATGTGATACACAATATTACAAACTGAAGAATAAAAACCATATGCTCATCTCAATAGATGCAGAAAAAGCTTTTGACAAAATTCAACACCTGCTTATAATAAAAACTCTCCAGAAAGTAGGCATAGAGGGAACCTACCTCAATATAATAATAAGGGCCATATACGGCAAACCCATAGCTAACATCATTCTCAACTGTGAAAAACTGAAAGCATTTCCTCTAAGACCAGGAACAAGACAAATATGTCCACTCTCACGACTTTTATTCAATGGTAAACAGAGAAGAAAAAGAAATAAAAGGAATACAAATTGGAAAAGAATAAATAAAAGAGTCACTGTTTGCAGATGACATGATACTATGCATAGAAAAACCTAAGGATGTTACCAGAAAACTACTAGACCTCATCAGTGAATTCGGCAAAGTTGCAGGATACAAAATTAATACACAAAAATCACTTGCATTCCTGTATACTAACAATGAAAGCTCAGAAAGAGAAATTAAGGAAACAATCCCGTTTACCTACGCATCAAAAAGAATAAAATACCTAGGAATAAACCTATCTAAGGAGAGTCCTTGTGAAATAGAGGCCTTTACACATGTGGCTGGTAAATGAGGAAAATCTTCCCCAGACTGTGGGAGAACCATGCCTTTCCCACACTGTTGGTGGGAATGTAAATTGGTATAACCTTTATGGAGAACACTATGGAGTTTCCTTAAAAAACTAAATATAGAACTACCATATGATCCAGCAATCCCACTCCTGGGCATATATCTGGAGAAAACCATAATTTGAAAAGATACATGCACTCCAATGTTCATTGCAGCACTATTTACAATAGCCAAGACATGGAAGCAACCTAATTGTCCATCAATGGATGAATGGATAAAGAAGATGTGGTACATATATACAATGGAATATTATTAAGCCATAAAAAGGAATGAAATAATGCCATTTGCAGCAACATGGATGGGCCTAGAGGTTATCATACTAAGTGAAGTAAGTCAGCCAGAGAAAGACAAATATCATATGATATCACTCATATGTGGAATCTAATAAAAATGATACAAATGAACTTATTTACAAAACAGAAACAGACTCACAGATCTCAAAATCAAACTTGTGGTTACCAAAGGGGAAACGTGGGGGGAAGTGATAAATTAGAAGATTGAGATTAACATATACACACTACTATATATAAAATAGATAACTAATAAGGACCTACTGTATAGCACAGGGAACCTACTCAATATTCTGTAACAACCTATATGGGAAAAGAATCTGGGAAAAAATGTATATATATGTATATATGTATATGTATATATACATATATATATACACATATATATATCTGATTCACTTTGCTGTACAGCAGAAAGTAACACAACATTGTAAATCAACTATACTCTGATAAAAATATTTTTTAAAAGTTTAAATAGATGCTGGCATGCCTCGACTTCTCTAAAGACTACATTATGAACTTCTCAAGGGACATCTTATTAAAATTCCTGTTTTGGGATTTGCTGTTCAATTGATATATAAAGATAGATAATGATAGTGATGATGAGGTTAGATAGATAGATAGGAACTTGTTTTGTTTTGGAGAGAACGATGGGAACTTTAGAACCTCAAAAATGTTCCTTTCTTGAAATCTGGTCTTCCTGAACACAATGCTTAACTTTTCTAAGCAGCTCTGCTAATAACTCTTCATTAATTGCACCATTATCTGTCTCCGTATTTGGGGTACCTCCATTCTGCCCATTTCAGTAACTCCGAGCAAGACTATCCCCTTCCCAGGCTGGAAGACAGCTCTCACATGTCCTTTCCTTTCTCAAAACCAAATGCCTAGTGGGAAGCAGCTGCATAGCACAGGGAGATCAGCTCGGTGCTTTGTGACCACCTAGAGAGGTGGGATAGGGAGGGTGGGAGGGAGATGCAAGAGGGAGGAGATATGGGGACATATGTATACGTATAGTTGATTCACTTTGTTATAAAGCAGAAACTAACACACCATTGTCAAGCAATTATACTACAATAAAGATGTGAAAAAAAGCAAAAAACAAACCAAAAAAATGCCTTTCTCAAAACCAAATGCCCTCAATTCTTCAATCAGTCCACAGATGCTGTAGTTTCTTGATGAGTCTTGATTCTGGTCATCACTCCCGGGCTGTCCGGGCCCCAATATGATTCCCATAGTTACTGATGGCACTCCAGATTTTTCCCAGCAGATGCCAGGCTCCTTGGCTCAGCACTTTCTAGGAGTCTCAATGCTTAGGCAATAGCAGATGCTAAAGACAAAAAGCAGCCCTAGGAAGAAGGTTACTTTAAATTGCCTGCAAAAAGGGACACGAGTAGGTCAGACTTGCCTTTATTTATCTTATTTGTGAGCATAATTTCTCATCATACTTTGGTAGAACAACTTTTGTTCACATCCCGAGTGGATTCATCATCCAGGTTATTGCCTTCCTGGGTGCCCTCAGACCCCTGGAAGTCAGCACATGTGGTGCTGCTGAGCTGGATGCTGGAGACATCTGATCTACCAAGGAAAACTCAGGCAGACAAAACTGTGGTTATTACCCAGGCTAGGAAGCAACGGAGGTGACAAATCCCACTTTCTTCCTGTTCGGAGGAAGACTCTTCAATTAAGTAAAAATTGATTTTCTAATGATTTTTTTTTCTCCTGCTGGCCATTGGTGGAGTGCTTGAACCGGCTCCAGCTCTGCCTTATAGGAGAGAAGTTAAGTCGCTGCCACTGCTGACAAAAGAACTGGTCTCAAGTGTGGGAAACAACTTAATCCTTTTTATGTTGGGCAAAACAGAGGATGGTGCCCATCATGGAAGGGGAAATGGCTCAACTGAAGAAAACTCAAAAATTCCAGGCCCTTTTGTTGGAAATGTGAAACTCTGTGAGTGCTGCACGTCTTTTTGTGACTCAGTGGTGACAGTCTGAGCCACCCAAATACTATCAAGTACAACTAAGAGAATCTTGATGTAGAGACTAAGGAGGTCATGGTGGAGCAAGTCTTGAGGCTTCTACACTTACCCTCTTGGACCGCCCAGGTTATGAAGAAGTCTGGAATGAAAGACAACACCTAGAGAGAAAGGGAGAGAGATGCAGCCTGTGTAGCTCTCCCAGCTGCCCCATCAGCTAATGGCAGCTGGAGAAGAAGTAAATTGTGGTAAGCCACTATTTTGTGGATGGCTTGATATGCGGCAATAGATAAGTGATATTTTCCCAACTGGAAAACTCAAAGTTACAATGGCAAAACTCCTCCACCTTAGCTTTCCTCTCTCCCACATGTGTGGCTCTCTACACGAAAATGTATCCCAAGCCTTCGCCCATCCTCTTCCCCATCCCAAGGAAGAGATGTCTTTCTTTGCCAAAGGTAATTGGTACTCATGATTCTATCAGCTGCCCCTTCCTCTGGGATCTGCACCCTCAATTATCTTCTTTGCTAATATTCTCTTCACGTTCCTTCCATTCTTCAGATATGCCTGTTAGCTCTCCTCCAATCCTCTCTTGGCTTCTCTAAGGTGTCGTCTCACTTTGTTGCCTTCTCGCCTTGTGGGTCTTGAGTGTGGACTCTGGTGTCAGGCAGCCTTGGGTTGGAGTTTTCATTTTAATTTTAGTTCTGCCACATATTGCCTGAGTGACCTTGGGTCAGTTGTTTAACTTTTCTAAGTCCAGTTTTCTGGCACATAAGTTGGAGATCACCATAGTACCTAGGTCATCGTTTTTTGTTTTTTTCTTTTTAATGGGGATATTCATTGAGGGAGCAGAGTCCATGGACCTGACTCCTGTGGTCACACCTGTTTCCAGACACCATCACAGTTCTCCTCTCACCACTTAATGATATCAGTGACCTCGCTTTCCTGAGCAGCTAAGATTGAAAACAAAATAGGGCTGGACCACAGTGTGACTTGAGCACCTATTAAAGCCTTTGCCCTTGATACCATAGGTAACACATTGCCTCAAAGAAAGAAAGATTCCCTATTGGCCCAACCAAACGGTAGAGACACCTGCCCTGAACCTTTCCATACGTGAGACCTGCCTCTAGCCAGTGCTTCACTAGCTTGGCATCAGAGTAGAAGCCTCATCTCTCTCTCTCTCATCTTCACTTAATAGAACTTAGCAGAAGGCCTTACTTCTATAAGGAAAAGAAAAGAATGGATGGTGCATAGATGTAAACAAACGCTTGTTGATGGAGTGAATAACTGGCATGGCATATGCTGGGTCCCCTGTGACCCATGTAAGTGTTTATCACATATAAATAAGTCAGGTGAATATCTCTGTTTCACAGATGTGCTCCTTTTTTAAACTGAATTATTCAGTCTTTTAGGGACATGATTCCTAATCTTGACCATATGTTGTTTGGGGGCCTGGGGACCCATGATTCCCCATAGAAAGAGAATAGGAAAGAGGACAGGTATGGAAATTCCAATGTTCATGCCAGTTTTTCCCACATTTTGCTCAAGGATGGGACTCAAGAGGGTAGGACTACACTGGGAAGGAAGGGGCAAGTGGAATGTTGTCTGCACAGCTGTGTAGTTCATGTAATTCAGGAAGGTGAACAGCTCAGACCACCCACAGTCCAGAGCAGGGTAAGAGTAGGAACGCTGAGCACCTGGGCGGGCTGAGGAACAGCCAATTCCCAGGGTTTGGCCCTCACCCCCATTAAACAAACATGGAGCCCCAGCTCCTTTTATTAGCTGAATGGGAAGAGAGAAAATTGAAGTGTAATAGAAAAGTAACTCTGCACAAATTTTATTTCAGTTAAAAAATAAAATGCTCTTTAATTCCACCTTTTTACTCTGAAGCCCAGTATCTGGAATAACTCAAGCAATGATGATGAGCTTAGGTATTTCTTTTAATTATCCAGTGCTACCTCGCAGCCCAGCCCTACTGCAAGCACTCAGCTACTCCAAGCAAAGCCATTCTAACAATTTCGATTAAATCCTGGCCTCTTCCCAACTGCACACAAATTAAAAAAGCATTACCGGACGATTCTAGCTCCAGCTCTTGGAAGTGGTGTTATATAAAGAAAGAGGAAGGTTGCCAAAGGCTTGTTGGCATTTCCTTAGCCACAGGGGAGGATTAACCCCCTGGGTTTCTTGGGATGGAGAGATTTTCTTTTCCTCCCAATTTCAACAGTCTTTTTTCTATTGTTGTTTTGCACTGTTCCTTCAAGCACACTTTAAACAGATTTGTGATGTAGAAGGCACTGATGAGTTTTTAAATAGCACACATTTCCCCCAAAGCTTTGGGGATGGCCCCCAAGACATGTTTCTAAGACGATGTCTCTGCTTGTCCCAAGTTGACCAGTTTCACAATGTAGGGGAAAGTCTGATTTAGAAGACCTCCTTAGGTAATTGTTTCACTTGTCTGGAGACTTGAATAAGGGCCTCTGGGTCTGCTTAACTTTAGAGTCAGTCTCCCTTAGAGACCAGAGGAATCTAGCATCATTGCTCAAAGCACTGCTCTCCACGGCCTCCTGATGCCACAGGTTCACAGTTCTCTACCTCTCTTCCCTTTGGGGCAACAAGACTGACGAGAGGCAAAAGGTGAGAGGGAGGACACCCAAGCACACCTAAAGGAAGGAGAGACCAAGTCCCACCCATCAGACCCTGGAAGAAAACTGAGGCTCACAGATGTGTGAGTCCGGCTTGAGAACACACATCCCACAGGTGGCAAAACCTGAAATCAAGTCCAGGTGTATTGACTCCTCCTCCAATTCTTTTTCCACTCTGCCATGCCACTTCTCAGTGGAGAAATGCCCATTGCTGGTCACAGGGAGATGTGATGATTCAAGAAGGTGAGGGTACAAGGCAAGAAAAATGGAGGCAAGGATCCAGGATGATGGGAATTCTTACCGATAGATAGGCCTCTCTGGACCCTAAGACTTTGTAAACTTTTTATTGATGTGCTCTTATCACCAGTGTACAGCTGGATAAGTTTCCCCCAAACTGAATGCACTCATAAACTAGAACCAATCAAAAAGCAAAACATGACCACCTCCCAAAAGCCTTCCTCACCACCTCTTCCTGTCACTACCTTGCCCAAGGTGGCATCATCCTAATGTTTAACACCAGAGTGGTTTCACTTGCTGTTGTGCCTTAAATCAAAGGAACCACACAATATGCCCTCTTTTGTGTCTGTCTTCTTTCATTTAACATCGTCCCCACTGTCTGATTTATCCTCATTTACATGTGTGGCTGTCGATTGGTCAGTCTCATTGAAGTATAGTACTCTATTGTTTAAATAGAACACATTGTTTAAACAGCAGTAAAATGTGTCTGCTTACTGTAAATGGCTGCTTGCAACCCCATCTATTTTTGATTGGCTTGATGTTCATTTTGTGCCTTCAAAGTTTTGCCCTGTGCCACCCACCATCAGGCTTTTCTCTTTTTTTTAAAGATTTTTTGATGTGGGCCATTTTTAAAGTCTTTACTAAATTTGTTACTATATTGCTTCTGTTTCATGTTTTGGTTTTCTGGCCCCGAGGCATGTGGGATCTTAGCTCCCCAACCAGGGATCGAACCCACACCCCCTGCATTGTAAGGCAAAGTCTTAACCACTGGACCATCAGGAAAGTCCCCCATCAGGCTTTTCTTAAAACTTAAACCACCTCTGCCTATTGTCAAGTGGATGCCATTCTAACTAAGACTTTCCCTCCAAATTTTGGGCTGTGGTGGCTGCTTTGGTTTCCCAGTAATTTTCTTATCTCTGAGGGGAGAAAGTTCACTTGGATGTGCTTTTTCTAGCCATCATCAGAGAAAAGCTTAAGGATCATTGAAAAAAAAAAAAGAAAAGGATCATTGATTCCTGGGGTGGGGTGGGGGGAATAGATTTCAACTCTCCTGCACCAACTCTCATCTACTGACAGTGGCATCCTGGACACTGCAATAAGAAGTCTCCCTCCTAGGTCAGCAGCTGTGATTGATTACTAATGTCTGCCACTGGTGAGAGTAGAGGGGAATGGTTGTGGTCCGACGTTTTGTCCAACCTTCATTATACAGACAAGTAGCTGAAATCTGGGCAAGTCAAGGACTGAGCTGGACGTGGACCCATTCTCTTTGTTTATCACTGCAAAATCATTGAAATTGTTGGTTATTTATGTGACAATGAAGCTCTGTTAGAACCTGTTAGGAAAAGACTTGCAGAGGAATAAATTATCCTTCTTTCTTCTAAGAGGAGTCAAGTCAGGAAATGGAAAAAAAAGAGGGTGAGCCTGTAGGCTGGTTCCATGGCTGCCCCATTACCACCCTCCCTCCCCATTTATTAGTGCCCATGTCCAGGCTGGCTGCTCTCGAAGGGCAGCCAAGCTCTGTGGCCCAGGTCCAGAGGCGAAATCACTGCCTGCCTCACTTAAGAAAACACTCTCCTGTCTCCATCAATCAGTGAGCTCCCACTCAGAGCCCCTTTGCTGTCCCCACCCCAGCAAGGCCCAGATGTTTTATTTATGGGCTGGTCTCTTTAGGAGGGAGCGGAATCAGATACATATCTTGCTTCCTATTATTCATGAGCCTTAGGTAGAGGGATGCCACAGAGGCAGATGAGAAAAGCCTTCAATCAAATCTTGATGAAATAAACTAATTAAGGAGATTACACCTCCATAATGATGTTAATTGTACAGACAGGAAATCTCAGCCTTCCTGGCTGACTGGCTTTTCCTCCACAAGGCCATCCTTCAGCATCTTCAGAAATCAGTGGTGGTCCCTGCCTGTGTGTGCAGGGGCTGAGCCACTGCCAAGAGCCCAGGGCTTTCCTCCATGAAGACCAAAAGCCTTGGTCCTGAGATTCTCTTGCTCGTCCTGTTGCAAGGAATCGGAGTGTGGCCAGGGCCTTAGAGAAGACTGATTTATTACTGTCATTGTTGTTGTTAATCAGCTAGAAGCTGAGTGTCAGATGACTTTGTAAGAGTCAGGCTCATAGGAAGCACCCCGAAGTGGACATGGGGCTTCAACCCTCCCTCCCCCGTTCCTTGCCCATCCCAACCACCACCCCCAGGCCCACTGCAGCTAAAAGATATTCATACAAATTCCCTAAGTGGGAATCAGAATAAAACCTATTCATTCATTCATTTGTTCATTCATTCACTGTTTTATTCAGCAAATACTTATTAGGAGGCTACTCCGTGCCGGGCACCATTCATAGGAGTGACAAAACAGACAGATCCCTTGCTTTTACAGATCTTACATTTAATGAAAGAGAGAGACAATAAACACACAGGTACATGAGTAATGCATTGGAGAGTGGTAAGTGCTATGGAGAAAAGCAAAGCTGGGAGAGGCAGCTAGCGAGCGTGGGTATGAAGGGGACCCTGGTAATACTTTATTAGAGGTTCTCAGATGTTTCCTTAAGAGATGACATCTGTGCCAGCCGTGGGGTGAGGAGACTTCAGGGCAGAAGGGACAGTATGCATGGGTACCCCAAAACAGAAGAGAGTTGAGTGGGAAAAGACCACCAGGGGTTAGAACAGAGGTAGTGACACATGGTTTCAAGTGATAGCCTAACAAACATCTTCTCCTGATGGGCTAGCAGATCTATGCCAGCAGAGTCTGTTTTGTTCTTTAATATTTTTCCCCTCACTCTTGTAGACCCTGCCCCAGCACACTGCCTGGCATATGGTAGGTGTTCGACACATACTTGTTGATTGAATAAATTATTAATGAACTAATGAGGGAAATGAGTGATGTGGAGGGATCTCTGTACCAAGGTGAGGGTGGATGCAGGTGCTAAAAGTCAGAGAGGCTAAGATGTGGACCTGCGTGGAGAGAGTTAGGAGGCAAGTGTCCCAGTGCCTAACCCAGGCCTTGGGCCAGGGAGCCGAGAAGGTCCTTTGTCAAACTCATCTGGTTTCCTTAGCATCTTGCCAGCCTAAGTCCCCGGGATGGTAACCTTGAACACGAAGCGGCTGGCTAAGGAGAGGACAATGGTGGTATTCTCCTTACCTGAGGCAATTCCTGACATCAACCCTATAAAGTTATTCCAAAGGACAGAATTCTATGTGTATCACATTGGTGGTAATACTACCACCTGGGAAGTTTGTGTAGCAGGCAAGGAGTACGCAGGTCTAAAGCACACTTTAAAATGAAAATAAAGTAGCTATGAAGTGCCACAGTTTATTAAATTAGTAAAAATACAAAATAAAATCTTTACACTTAATACTGGCAAGGAAACTGTCATGAATTACTGGTAGGCAGAGTATGTTCTGGCAACACTTTTTCAGAAAAAAAGCTGGGTAATAGATCTCCAGACAAATAAAAAAAAAAGAGATTCTGCATTTAACTCAGTGATAATTCTGGGAATGCACTCAAGGTAAAATTCCTAAATATGAAAAAGCTATATGTTTGAAGATACACACTCCAGCATTATTTATAACAGTGAAAAACCCTTGTAAACTATCCAAACATCCAAAAATAGGGATATGGCTAATTTAATTTAGGTTTATATCTATAGTCACTGGAATTGTATGCAATGAGCACAATGAACATTTTCTAGCTGAAATGGAAACACAGAAATAAAGCAAGAAACAAAGTCAACGATATGTAGCAATTCCTGCGTTGTATTTCAAGTATAGGTTTGCATGTGGACAAAGGCACAAAGTGAATAAGCAGAAATGAGAGTTGTTTTATTTGGCTAATGGAAATATATGTCTTTAAGGAATGTAAATGAACTCTAAATTAAGCATAGGAGTTACCAAAAGTTTCTACTGTGACCTGATATAAAATAGAGCGATAGAGCCAGGTGCAGCATTAGGAAAAAGAGAGGAAATGAGGTGCAAAGAGGGCAAGATGCTTGCCTAAATCTCACCAGGAGATTTGTAGATGGGCTAGATTGTTCAAATGAATCAAAATCAATGGAAGACTTTTCTTTTTAACACAGATGTCCAGACTGAAACCCGCTGGATAAATTTGATTCAGTGAAAACAGGGAATTTATACTTTTTTTTTTTTTTTTGCGGTACGCGGGCCTTTCACTGTTGTGGCCTCTCCCGTTGCGGAGCACAGGCTCCGGACGCGCAGGCTCAGCGGCCATGGCTCACGGGCCCAGCCGCTCCGCAGCATGTGGGATCTTCCCGGACCGGGGCACGAACCCGTGTCCCCTGCATCAGCCGGCGGACTCTCAACCACTGTGCCACCAGGGAAGCCTGGAATTTATACTTTTAAGCAGCTCCCCAGGTGACCTTGATAGCAGTCAGGACCGATAACCGGGGACAGGAGCGGCAGAACGAGCAGTAGGAGTCCGAGTGCCCCTTATGCCAAGGGTGCAATTTACTCAGTGGAGACCACACACCAGGTACTAGTTCAGCCGTTTTGTATGGACTATCCTTATTAATTCTTCCAATCACCTGCTGGAATAAGAACCACTATGATCACATTTTACAGATGAGGAGGCTGAGGTATAAAGCAGCACAGAAACACACAGACTATAGATGTCTACAGCCACTTGACCTTCCATCATTGAGGACTTGGCCACACTAGGGTACCCACAAGCAAACCCAGCAGTGATGACTGCCCTTCAAGCAGCCACTGCCACACGTTTGGGACCCTCACCCCTATTTGCACCATTCTTCTGGACCTGACTCCTTCCCTGCTCTGCCTCACATCCTTCTCTTACCTGGTCTCCACACAGGTCCATTGGATTTTGAGTGAGCAAAGGGAGAAAAACTCACACAACGTACCCTTGCGGGGAAGGGTATGCAGGGACTGTGGACTCTGGGACGTGGAGGAGGGGTCCTCAGCCATGTGCAGGGATTATAACAGTCAGGGTGACATGCCTTCCTGGACTAGACGGCTCTCTGCAGCTGAAGATTGATTACATGCAAACAGTTTTCGTGGCAATTGGCACATGTTCTAACAAAATCCAATGCAGTCCAAGTCAGGCTAATTGTTTCAGAGCACAAACCACACGCTTTTGGGGACCTAGTGGCCCCACGAAGCCCCCAAGGTGGCTTTGAGCTATGCATGGCTTTTTGTCACTCACATCCTAGGATCTGCTTAGCAAGAGCAGGAGAGGGAAATTCAATGTTTCCAATCCAGAGCTCAAACTCCTTTCACATACGGAGTGACTCTTATTCATTCATTGGGCTCCTATAGTAGAAATTGGATGACCATCCTCTCTGGGCTGGGATAGCAACAGGCATCAGGGCAAAAAGAATTAGAAAACTAGATAAGGTCCCTGCCATCCTGGGGCTTGCAGTTGGATTGAAGGAGAGAAGAATTAATTAAAGAATCATGTGCGTAATGTACAATTATAGAGAGAGATAAGTGCTGTAAAACGCTATGAGCATTTAACAGGGTTTCCTGGCCAGTTGGGAGGAAGGGTTAGCTAATGAGATCTGAAGGATGCACAAGACATTGACCAGAGAAAGGGACAGAAGAAACATGGTCCTTTCTAGAAGATATCTGGCTGGACTACAGAAAGGTCCTAGTTGATGGGGAAAGTGGGGAGTTGAAGAGTTGATGGGACCCTATCACGAGGAGGCCTTGTAATTGTTGCAGATGATCCAAAGCTCTCAATGGGGCTTCAGCTGGGAATGATATAATCAAATTTGCATTTTGGAAAAGGTGGCTCTGGCTGCTTTGCAGGAAATGGACCTAGGGGTAGGGGCAAGAATGAAAGGCGACAGAAATAGGAGGCTGAATCCCTGATTCAGGCTCTGGAGAGGGAAGCCTGGGCCAGAATGGGGAGTATGGATACAGAGAGAAGTAGATGGCGTCAAGAGGTAAGTGGACTTGGTCATGAACTGGGGTGAAGAAGGAAATGTGCAATCTCCAGGGATTACAGTTTACCTTACAAGGAGCCACACTAGAATAAGTACTCACTGCATCATTAGTGATTGGCTTCTATGTGAGTGTTTTTGAACTTCAGAAACCTTGGGGAGAAAGTTCCAGAAAACTGGTCCTCAATAACCAGGACCCAAGAATAATTCCTGGTGTTTATTAGTCTTCACACCATTTTCTGGTCCAGAGGAATTAAGAGGGGGAAGGGGTTGTTTCAAGAGGAAAAGAACCTTCCCGTATCCTGCAGGATTACTGAACAGAAACTGGCCAGTGGTCTGCCCTGTGGGGTGACCTGTTCTCTATTGGAAATGAACAGGCTCCAGAACTGAGCCTCCGGACTGGATGTCAGAGTTGGGTCTAGCTGTGTCACTAACTCACCGTGGTTGGAACTGTGACAAAGTTCCCGAATGGTTTTGAATCCAGCACTGAAGCAGGAGGCTTTCTGCCCAGGGTCCTCAGAGCCACTTAACAGCCCCAAGCTCCCTGAACTGGAGCTGACCCCAAGGGCTCTAAGGGCTTGTAAAGAATTAGCAAGCACACAGACGCCAGAATTAGCAAGGCTGCAGAAACCCAGGGAAAAGGCAACGGGTGCTCCTGCTGCCTCCAAACAGAGGAAACTGCAACACTGACCTCAAAGGCCTCGGGTCTGCCTTGCAAACAGAGCTCCAGGGGCTGCTCAGAATGAGAGCTGGTCCCAGTGTTTGAGAGGAGCGTCAGAGTTCACGTTTCCCCACATGCCGGCAGCAGTTCCAATCATTGAGAACAATGGAAACTGGGCTGGCTCACAGACAGAATAAAGCCCAGGGGAAAAGGCCACGTGACAAATCCATCCCGTTTGCACACGTGCAGAAGAGCAGCCTCCCAGGGCTCTCCCTGCCAGCTCCTCCAGGCTCTACTCCAAACTCAGATCCCCGCAGCAAGATCCCAGGAAGGCTTCCATCCAGGACTTCCAATGTCACCACAGCTTGGTGCTGGCATCTTGACAATCAGGGATTTCTTGATAAGGGTGTGTGTTTAAAAATGCAGATTCCTCGTGGGACCTGGAGCCCAGGAATTTGCATTTTTGATAGGACACTGTCGTCCATGGGTCACTGCTCTGAGCAATACTTTTGAAGAATGTGGAAACATTTTTTTTTTAACCTCGTACAGACTTCTCTGAGAATCTGCCAAAAGCTATGGAAGTCCTCTAGAAAATATACACACGTGTATTTTTGACCAGATTTTTGACAATTTCAGGGGTAGATAGACTGTGCTAAAGCCCAGTCCTTGTGCCTCCATGAAAAAGTGAGTGAAGTTGGAAGATAAAAGGAATGGGGAGAGAGGCTCTGATGCCAAAGTCACTGAGATATGGTCCCAGGGGAACAGATCTTCATGGCTTTGAGCCGTGCTCTTCCAAACCCTGTCATGCTGGGTACTTGACTTGCGACAGCCCAGAAGCAGCAAGAAAGGAAATTTAATACAAAGCAGGGACCTGGCTCCCCTGAGTTGAGAGTTATGACGTTTGAAGGGAACACTTAGGGATGATAGGTACCCGCACCATGCCATGGGTTCAAGAGTTGGAAAGAGGGAGCATTCACTAGGTTTTAAGAGCAAGGACATCACACCTATCAGTGCTGCATCTGGGTTCTGCCTTTTATTAGCTATGTGACCCTAGAGATGTTACTTGATCTCCTTAAGTCTCAGCTTCCCCTTATTAGTCAAATCAAATAATAATACCTAACTCACAGGGTTTGGTGAATATAAAATAATAAGATTAGAGCTCTTGTCAACTGAAAAAAAATGAACAACCTAAAATTTGAGAATTATGTTTTATTCGGAAAACATACTGAAGACTTAAGCCTAAGGAATGATTTCAATGAGCCCAGACTCTTGCGTCTTCCCATACACAGAAAAGAGCTAAATTCATTAACTTGAAATGTATGGTGTTTCTTTAATAAACAGTAACCCTTTAATGTTCCAACTACCTGGTTTTTGTTGTAAAAACTTCTATGTATTCTGGCTCCTCCCTTAACTCTTCGGAACAGTCCCTCAGAGCTATCTGAGAGGCTGTCTCCTGGTCTTAAGTCCTCGGTATGTCCATCAAATAAAATATAATTCTCAACTTTTAGATTGTGCATTTTTTTTCAGTCAGCACACTTACAGTGCCTGGTGCCTTATAAGGGCTCAGTAAACTCTATTATCAACATTATCACTCCTTTCTTGAAATTCAGACTTCTCTTGCCTCTTCCATCTCGGTATTTTACAAAGCACCTAGTACTTAATAGAACAGGAATAAGGATTTAACAGATGCTTAAAGGAGATAGGGAGGGAATAAGAGAAAAAGAGAGAAGGTGAGTGAATAAATGAATGAATGACAAGCATTAAGGATGCTGGTCGAGGATCTTGATTTGGGGCATCCTGGTATAAAAACTTTAGCATCACCATTCCAGATCAAAATTAGATTTTCCAAGCAGAGCCAAAGTTACTTTTTTCAGGTCCTTCATTTGCCAAAGAAGGGCACAGAGGTCACTGGGCTGGCTGCTTCAGAAAGCCTTTTACCATATTTCAGGGTAAGTCACCTAAGGCACCATGGAGCCTGCCTGTTTCAGCTTCCTGCCATCGACAATTAAGTGGGCATTGTTAATTAAATTATCACCACACTTAATTCAGAGTCAGATAACAGTGATTTTAATGAACTTGGATTGCTTTTGGGTAAGACTATGCACTCATTGGAGGAGCAACCTTCCTGCTATATTGCTAATGGAATTCAATTGTATCTGTTAGAGTGGATGACAACAGCACCACCAATACCCGGGACATTTGTTTTAAGGAAGTGGAGTGGATTTAGCATGAGGGTGGGTGTTAGCTATATCCAGAACCTATGTTGTCAAGATCGGAGGCAAGTGGAGGGAGAGTTCTTCAGAGGCCTGGATGTCAGGATTTAAGAAAGAATGCTGAATTTTCCAGCAATCCACAGTAGCCCTCCAACCAAATCCAAACTCAGTCATGTCATAAATGCCAGTATAAAACATGTCAAAGCCTGGGTTCATGGATTAATGAACGAATGAATTCATTAATGTCAGTTGCCCATTCCAAAAGCTCAAATAGATTTTTCTATCAGGAATGACAGAGGAACAGACCAATTGGAGTGATATGGAGTCAGAGTGGAAGAATGCTTTAAAGCAGGGGTCAGTAATTGTTCTGTAATGAGCCAGAAATTAAATATTTTAGTCTTTGTGTGCCATGTGATCTACTCAACTCTGTTACTATAATGTAGCCTTAAATAAATGGATGTAGCTGTGTTCCTATAAACCTTTATCAACAAAAACAGGCAGTGGGCTGGATTCGGTGGCCAGAGGTCTTAGTTTAAAGGAAGGTAATGTCACTATAGAACATGTAGTTGAAATAGGCAAGATTATTTTACACACCCTCATGGAATAGTAACCAGTGTTTAACTAGAAAGTAGACCAAAATGATTTGCAATTTTCCATCGATTTTAAACAGATAAATAAATGATGCTACGGGTCTATTCTTTTGTATTTTAAATTTCAAAAATAAAAACTCATTACAGAAAAATTCAAAAGCAGAGATGAAAAAAAGAGGTTTCATAAGCGCAAATACAAATTACACTTTGGCATATTTCCTTCCAGCCAGGTTTCAGTGGACACTTAACATAATTGTCATCATGTCATCATTTTAAATTTGTTCCTTTTACTTAACATCATATTTCAAGCTTTTCAATGTTGCTACATAATTTTCAATGTCATCCTTTTAAGTAGATGTATAATACTCTTTTTTTATGAATATACTATAATGGTTTACTAAATCGTTCCCCTATCGGACATTTTGCTTGATTTCTGTCTTTGTACCACTATGACATCACTGTGGTAACAATTTTGTCTGCAGTTTGGGATTGTTTTCAGGGTAGATTCCCTGAAGTTGAATTATGGAGTCAAAGCATCCAGATATGTTGATACAGATAAAAATGCCAAAAATTTCCCAAAAGTATATGCTAATGCAATCTGCAAATAGAAGTGGTCTAGAGTGCTACCTCAAATTGAGCATCTGTAGTTATAAAAACTGTTCTCTTTAGTAGTTTTGAACATACTTGCTATGAGGTTCTGGCCTCCTCCAAATCAGAGAAGTCTGTAAACTGTTTCTGGAGGAATGGTAAACTCAGACTTTACTTAGAACCCATCATAAATCAAACCCAGTCAACAGATGTTAGCTGAGTGCCTGGCTCCTGCAAGGCCTCTCCACAGTCTCGTTCTCATCAAGTGGAGGCAGAAGTGACCTTCCTAATCCAAAACTGAATCCAGGAAGAGCTTGGCAGGGAGAGACAAGGGCAAGAAAAACGACTGGAAGTTATCCTCCCAACTTCATTCTAGATCCTAGAGAATAATACTAAAATACAGACACCACACATTCTGAATCAAAATTCAAGCTTGAGGGCTGTCATCATTTCCTAGCGCTGCTGTAACAAAGTGCCACAAACAGGGTGGTTTAAGACAACAGAAAATTATTCTTTCACTGCTCAGGAGGCAAGAAGCCTGAAGTCAAGGTATCAGCAGAGAAGAATCTGAAGACTCTAGAGCAAAACCCTTCCTCGTCGCTCCTAACTTCTGGTGGTTGTCAGCAATCCTTGGCATTCCTTGGCTTGTAGCTTCATCTTTCTAAAGCCCGTCTCCATCTTTGCATGATCTCCCCTCTGTGCCTGCGTTTCTACATCTTTGTGTTTTCATAGGACCTTATAAGGATACCAGTCATTGGATTTAGGGCTTACCTCATTCCAGTATGACCTCATCTTAACTTGCAAAGACCCTATTGCAAATAAGACCCTATTTCCAAATAAGACCACATTCACAGGAACTGGAGGTAAGGATTTGGACATATCTTTGGGGAGCATACAATTCAACGCACAATGGGGGCAACAAGGAAAATGGGTACAATTGAGACTTTCTTGGGAAATCGGGTGTTCTGGTTATTGTACATTCACAGTGCCAGCCTTCATTAAACTTCAAGTTCATCCCTCCAGGAGAGTCAGTCCATATGTCTGGGGGCGGGGGTGAAGCAGTCACATCTTCTAGGGTGCTTTCCCCAACTTCCCCTCCACTTTGTGTATGTCTCCTATAGAGGAAAGCATAGCCCTGAACAGTCATGATTACTTGTACATTTACGTCTCCGATAGACTTTGAGTTCCCTGAGGACAGAGGGTAGGGTGTTCTTCATTTTGCCAAGCCCTGGTAGCAGGCGCATGGTAGGTACACAGAAAGCTTGTATTGAGTTGGATTGATGGGTGTCCATCCATTTTGAAACATCAGTTTGAATTTATTCTTCTTTAATCCACCTTTCTGTCCTACCAGCACTAGACCTACCACAAACCGCAGAATTAAGTTCATTAATATTCATTATTCCAGCAACCCCATCACCATCCCTTAGTTTTCTGCAGTAGCTTCTTAGCCTGCAGTCAAATGAGCTCAGGGAAAATGATGTGACTTGGCTTTGGAAATATATTCCTTCGGCTGCCAGAATAGATTTAGCGGACTCGGAGCTCAGTTAGTCACTCCTTCCACGACTGCCTCTGTGCACACAGAGTACCACGACATCCCTGAGTTATGAGGGGCCATTCCATGGCTCTGATGGATTTGATTGTTTTATGCACTGACTTAAGATCTCATTTCCTGCCACATTCACAAACGCTTTCTGGGCCACTGCAGGGAAACTTCTCATGTTGGTTTTATGTTGCCCCCGCTTCCATCCAGCTCCAGTAGGGACAAGATTGCAGAGTTCTGAGTTTCTCATCTGAGCAAAAGCCTCAAAAAGATCAAATGATTTAAGAATTGCCAAAGGTGGTTGCTGTATCTCCCAGCCAACCTTCGTGTGTGTGTGTGTGTGTGTGTGTGTGTGTGTGTGTGTGTGTGTGTGTGTGTGTGTGTGTATGTGTGTATGATACTCTTTTTGGTTGAGTCTCACTGGAAATACACTGCAAAAGAGATGAAATCGAGGAGAAGACGACCCTATTAGGCAAACAACGAGCTGATATCTACAGAGCACTGCAGATCATTTTGCAAAGGGAAAGAAATATTCTTTGCTAAAAATGCCCAGTATGAAGACAGCAAATTCTCTTCATTGTTTATCGGATGACTTTTAGCATCTATTTACTTTGTTTCACCATCAAGTAGACAAACTCTGTTGTGTTTTCCCCATCATCAATTTGGTCAAAGCAGCACTTCCACACATTTTCCGAGTTAATCACATTTATTCTTACCCCAGGGATGCCTCTCTTCCCAGGTGGAGCGTGGGTTCCATGAGGGGAGAGTCCAACTTGGCTTTGTTTACTGCTGAATCAATGAAACTGAGCTGCTGGACTTGGTTCATAGTGAATCTTCTACTATAATTCAAGGAGAAATTATCAGTGTCCCCAGCTGAAGAGGTTAGCTGCACAGCTACAGAGAAGAGACCCCTGTTCATCTGACACAAGTTAAGAAAGGAAGGATGAGTGTAGAGCAGTCATTCTCAAAGTAGTGTCCCTAGACCAGCAGCCTTGGCATCTCCTGGGGATTCAGTAGAAATGCACGTTCTCTGTCCATCCCAAACCTAATGAATCAGAAACCCTGGGGTTGGGGTCCAGCAATCTGAGTGTTAAGAAACCTCCTAACTAATTTTGACTCACAGTTAATGTTTGAGAACTACAGAGAGATAAAGAAATATACAAGGATACAAGTCCATATTCTGGGAGGGAGGAAGGCAGCTCTTAAGTTGACTCCAGTAATTTTGAGACAAGAGAACACAAAATGTGTTAAGAGACAAATGAAGTTTTAGAATACTCAAGAAGGAGACAAAAACGTAGCTTCGAGCAAAATATGGGAGTGTGCCATCTTACCTGGCAGCCAGAGAAGAACCGCCACTTGGTGTCATAATCATGATGACTCTGTCAAAGGTACATAAAATATGCTGTAATACAAGCATCATGGGTCAGTTTGTTTTAAACAATGATAAAAAATATTTTTATTCATCATTACAAAACATTAAAACATATCACCTACAACCCCCAAGTAAGCAGTACTCCCTTTCCTGTCCCTTACATCACACAACCCCCCTCCAAAAAAAACTCAAATGCCTGCAGTGGTTCATGGGAAATAAGTGAAATAATTTCAAAGTCCAGGAATTTGGTGAGATTGGAATTACACACTCATAAAGACAGCCATTTGTTCATATATGTATTTTTTTCTTCCGGAGGTCATAGAGACCCAAGAATAGGAGGGGGAAAGAAAATGGCAAGTTCGATTCTGAGCCGGAGAATCAAACCCACCCACTGGGTGGGTGGGTGCAGTGGATAGAGTAAGA
Organism: Lagenorhynchus albirostris; assembly: GCF_949774975.1. Lineage (NCBI taxonomy): Eukaryota > Metazoa > Chordata > Mammalia > Artiodactyla > Delphinidae > Lagenorhynchus > Lagenorhynchus albirostris. The sequence continues at coordinate 20,194,192 of NC_083109.1, forward strand.
GGCTGATGGGAAGGAGGAAGGTGATGGGTTGAAATGACGGTTTACAGACCTAGGCTGAGAGACATTTAACCCAGAGGAGGAGATGGACGTCCTGAGACATTGGAGAAGACTGCAGTCCCGGGGTTCTCCCCTACATGGAGTGTGTGTTTTCTGAGATGGGGAAGAGGCAGCAGAGAGGGAAGAGGTCAGAGCCGGGCACACTGAGTGCACTCTCCAAGACATCCTTCCATATGCATTCAAGAACAATTTACTATGCCTCTCCTTAGTGACAGGCCCTGTGTCGGGTACTGGATATGTGACAGACACAGACTCTGCTACATCACTTACCAACAGCATGGCTCATCTAGCTCTCTTACCAAGACAGCTACCTTGGAGTGAACTACCTCTTTCACCCAGCTGGAAATTCACAGTGCCTTCTGACGCTCTTAGTGTCCAGGAAAGATGCTGAGAATGAGAAACGCCCCTCTCCTGGTCTGGATGGCTGAGCTGCACGTTCACTGGGCAGTAGAACAGAGTGGTGATAAATCTGCCCTGGAGACTGGGAGCCAGATTTGAATCCTGGCCCATCTCTTCTTAGCTACGTGGCCTTGGGCTCTGTGGCTCTCAGACTTACTACTCTTCTTCATCTGCAAAATGGGGATTTTGATAAGGACTAAATGTGCAAACCCAAGTAAAGTACAGAGCATGGAGCCTGGTAAGCATTTCATAAATTTTATTATTATTATTATTATTATTATTATATTATCCTGAATGAGGACAAGACCATTAAACCCATAATCTCTCAGCTACAGCTGTCTACACTCTGTGTAAACCCCCATCCCTCCCTCCCACCCCACCACTTATCTCCTCACTCTCCCCCACCCTTTCCCCCCTTCCTAGTACGTGCACAAGGCTAAAATTGTACCTCCATACAGTAAGCACTTAGTAGCACTAAGTTTCTGATTTTGCTCCATTAGGACTTGGTGGTCCACATTTGGGCTTCCTGTTTCATGATGGACTCAGCAATCCCATAGGAATTCTCCCTAGGAATTGGCCTGAGCCTGAACTCTCTATACCCTCTATGTTCTAAGGCAAAGCTTCCAGACCATCCCAGGACTCCCGAGGCATTACCATTGGACCCATGGATTCCATCTTCATCCATGAATGAAGATGATTCTCATGGGAATGAAAAAAAGGGCTTCGCAGGAAAGCTGGGATACTCAGTGGGAAATTGGGGGAGGCAATTCCAGGAAGAGGAAACAGAGTGCAAGGCACCAACACGTTGAAATGTTCTGAATAGCTGGAAAAGACGACATCTGAATTCAAGAACAAAGGGATGAAACCAAAATGTGGGAATGGGGAGCTGGCCAAGCTGCAGAGAGGATAGATGTGGGGCAGCAAGGACCCAATAAGTGGTCAATGTAGGCAGGAGGGAATTTGCATGAAATAAACACCCTCCCTGCCCTTGAGTATAGTCAGCAAATCAAGAAGCTATACTGGATTCTTTTAAGTATGTATTTTTCATTGTTTTTCTCTGACATCTTTCTACCCTTTGGACCTGCTGAGATGTCCACAGCCCAGCTGGCCTAAGCTGGATTGCCTTCCGAGGAGGCTGTACCGGGGTAACCCCACTGCACCCCACCAGGAATGTGGATGAGGGGCAGCCTCTTCTCAGTGCTCCATTCTGATCCCCTCGTGCGTGCATTTTCATGAAGGAATGTGTAGTCTGCCAATTTCATTTTCACTTATCCCTGGACAATTTGTTAACTTCAAGAATCCTTGGATGCCAACCTAGATGTCTTTATAATTGCTGTCTCTGTCAGAGTCTGTGTGAAAAATGTCACCAGGAGAATGAAGTCAGAAAGCGAAGTTGCAGGTTGTTCCTCAGGAAGGTGACAACGACCGAAAGCATTACTTGCTTTCAGGACAGTTTTGAGATCATTTCCAGCACCTGAAAGAAAAGACTTTTGTAAAATTGGCAAAGCTAGCCTGCTGACATTGACAGCAAGTTCATAATGCGCATGTTCATGTACTTGAGAGGAGCAGGCTCAAACCGCCCAGAGGAAGGCTCAAGAACTAGTTAGAAAAGGCTTGCATCAAAGGCAAGAAAGTTTAAAGACTTTACAAACCATAAAAACAAGTGTTGGGCTTCCCTGGTGGTGCAGTGGTTGAGAGTCCGCCTGCCGATGCAGGGGACAAGGGTTCGTGCCCCGGTCCGGGAGGATCCCACATGCCGCGGAGCGGCTGCGCCCGTGAGCCATGGCCGCTGGGCCTGCGCGTCTGGAGCCTGTGCTCTGCAACGGGAGAGGCCACAACAGTGAGAGGCCCACGTACCGCAAAAAAGAAAAAGAAAAAAAAAATAAACTAGTGTTTTTCCCCCATCTCTTGAATAATGCAGTTAAAGGGAAAAGATCTCTTTCTGCATAGCAGATGCCACTCTCTAGTTCCACATTTGGGGGTGATTCTCTTTCTTTTGGGGGCTTCCGTTTTCTTGTTTGTAGGAGAATTGAACTAAGTTATTCTCAATAAAAAGTCATGTTTTCTTCAGAGATTGTCTTCATTTATAGTTATCTTCTCTTATGAAGATCATTTTAGTGCAAATCCTCAAAGCTGCTCGAATAACTTCAGAGGTAGGACTCTCACCATCTGCTACAACAGAGCTGAGCCAAACCCTGCTCCCTCTCTGATTCTGTAAGCAAAGCTTTACGGAAACACAGCTACATCCATTTGCCTATGGTCTATGGCTGCTTTCCTACTACAAAGTCAGAGTTGTGTAATTGCCACAACGAGAAAGGAACCCGCAAAGCTGAGCATCTTTATCTGGCCCTTTACAGAAAAAGTTTTCCAACCCATGTGCTAAAACACCCTCTTAACTCTTTTGACCACTCTAAATATTACACAGCCCTTCCTTCACCAAAAAGTGGTTTCTTTGATCCAAAAATCAGATCTAGTAGGTACAAGAAATGCTATAGCAATCCCACTTCTGGGTTTATATCCCAAAGAACTGAAATCAGGATCTCAAAGAGCTATCTGCACTCTCATGTTTATTGCAGCACTATTCACGATAGTCAAGATATGAAGACAGGCTTGGATGTCCATCAATGGATAAATAAAGAAAATGTGATCTATACATGCATTGGAATATTACTCAGTCTTAAAAGGCGTATCCTGCCGTTTGCAACAACATGGATGAACCCGGAGGACAGTATGCTAAGTGAAATAAGCCAGACATAGAAACACAAAACTGCATGATCTCACATGGTAGGTAGAATCTAAAATAGCCACACTCACAGAAGTGGATGGTAGAATGGTAATGGCCAGGGGCTGTGTGGAGGGGAAAATAAAAAGGTGATGGCCAAAGAGTACAAAGTTCCAGTTATGCTAGATCAATAAGTTATAAAGATCTATCACATAGCAGAGTGCCTAGAGCTAACAATATTGTATACTTGAAATTTGCCAAGAGGGTTGATCTTATGTTAAGTTTTCTTACAATAGTAATAATAATAAAGAAGGCAGCAGGAAACTTCAGAGGCAGTGGATATGTCTATGGCCTTGGTGATGGTTATGGTTTTAAGGGTATGTACTTATCTCCAAACTCACTGAGTTGTATACATTACATATGTGCATATTTTTACATGTCAATCATACCTCAATAAAATGGCTAAAAAAAAAGAGAGGAAAAAGGAAACGCTGCAGTATATTATCCCTTATCTGATACACAGTTCTCCTTTATGTCACCTTAAGAAGATCATTCTTGTCCTAAGAAAGTTCTTTCTATGCTCATCAGAGATCTGTAGACCTGTGGGAGCTGCCCTTTGGACTCACCTCTGTCCCTTAGAGTCCGAGAGGTCAGTTCCTCTTCCACAAGGCAGCTCTCTGGATAATTAGCTGGTAAGGGTCACTGAGAGAAGCCGTCCCAATTCCTCCAAGATTTTCTCATACGTTTCAATTTAGCACTTCTTCTCCCCCATAACCCACCTCTGGGCACACATTGTTCCTCTGTGCTATCTGTACTGTGGGTCCTAACACTGAGCACAAGGACCTGGATATCCTGGGACTTCTAAACATTCTATTCTAAGATTAGGTCCATGCAGGGGTCACTTCATACCACTGACATTTTTCATGTGTTCTTCTGATGTTAAACCACATTCTCCCAGCCTGTTAGAATGTAGTTGGTCTCTAAGTCAATGTATGGACCTTTGCACTTAAAATGCAGAATGTCATCATTTATTTCAATATATCCAGTTAGATTTGGATCCAGGCATTATACCCTCTCTACTCAAATCAGTCCTAGAATTGTGCTTACATTCCTGCTTAATAACTTCTCAGTACTTACCCCTTCTACAACTGCTATTCATCCTGAACTATCAACAGCTGTCTGAACAAACTATGTTCCCTCTTACTACCATGCCCTTGTACCTGCTATGACCCATCACAATTGCCCTTCCCTTTCTACCCAGTAAATTTCTCTTATCAGTCCTTTGGGCATCACATCCTCCAGGAAGCCTTCCACAACCTCAATACTTGGAGTTCACCTCTCAACAATGTTTATTGTACTGTGTGAGCTTATGAATGGCAGGAATTGTGTCTTATTCATCACTGCATTGCCATTGTCCAGCACAGTGTTTGCATGTCATAGACACTAAGTACATTTTGTAAATTAATGAACAAACAAATGAAGGGGTAATCCAGACTGAGAAAGCCTTGAAGGCCATTCTGAGGAATACAGAAATGGGGACTGTGGACAATTTTTAACTGAGTCATGGCCATCATATGCCATGATCAGTTGAATTTTAGAAAGAGCAGTAAAGCCACTGTGAATGGAGGCTGAATATATTGAAGGGGCAAAAATGAGAGGTAGTTAATTCAGGAGTGAGATGATAGAGGCCAAAGGGTAGCAATGGAGCTGGAGAAGGGGCAGTATAATCGGAGTGACCACCTGAGGCAGAACCAGTAGGACCTGGTGATGAATTAAATGGGGATGATGGCGACAGATTACTTCTGAACGACTCAGTTCTGTTCAGTCAAGTTCTGTGTTGAACAAGTGCCTGAAAGCACTTTGGTGCCTCTAACCATTCTGTAAACAAGTATCTTATTCCCAAACCTGGCTGATAATTCAGAATCACCTCAGGTGCTTTTAAATTAATACAGATTCTGAGACCTCCCACATGAGACCCACTGAATCAGAGTTGTTTGTAAAGCTCCCTGGTGATTTAGATGACCTGCCAGGTTTGGAAGCTCCTGGCTTTGTCTAGTTTGTCTAAAATGTCCTTCACTGCCTTCTTCTAAGCTTAGACTGTTGTCTTCTCTCTGCTAAGTCAAGATGGACGTGACCTCCCTTTATATTAACCCTCTATATTTTTTAACTTAACTGACTTACAAGATTTATTGATGTCTTTCTTTAATTATGTTTATTTTCTCTGCACACATCTCCTCACCTCTGGCAGTTACTAACAGAGTAATAGTGAACATGTTTTCCTTAAACTCTCTAAACTCAGTATTCTCACCTATAAAATGGAGATAACACTACCTCCTCTTTAGGGCTATTATAAGATGTTGAATATGAAGGTATATAGTACATGCATGAAACAAGACTGGGTACTGAATGAACATTTGGTCTCCCCACTCTCAGCTAACTGCAAGAACTTTTTAGAGCAGATGCATCTTAAGTAAACATCTTTTATATCCCAAAGAAGTCTAGGCCAATGCCTTGTGTATACCAGGTACCCAGAGAATATTAAACTAATGAAGACTCAATCAATCAGCCAATTAATAGCTGAATCAATGGGTGAAGAATGAATGAATGAATGAAAATATTGGTTTCTAGTAACAAACAAATGGTCTATAAATGACCATCTCTAATCTCTAGGCTCATGGCCTCCAAATCCAGCGGCACATTATAATTTTCAAGGGACCTAAAAGTGTATAGAGCTCAGTTCCAGTCCATGGGGGCATTTCCCCACCACTACCACCAAGCAGTTCTCTGGACACCAACTGGATGTCCTACAGTTCAACTCAATTCTGACACTATCTACCCGTAAATAGCATCAGATCCCACAGGTTAAGAGTTCAGTCCTACAAGACAACACTACTCACCCCACCCACTTAAGACAACAGTCAAAAGCCCAGGTTGTCACCTGTGCTTCTGACCAACTGGCTATAAATCAGAGGTTTCCATGACCCCCTCCTTCCTTGGGTTCAATTAATTTGCCAGAGCAGCTCACAGAACTCAGGAAAGATTTTACTTACTAGATCACTGGTTTCTTATAAAAGGATAAAACTCAGGAACAGCCAGATGGAAGAAAAGCATAGGGAAAGATGTGGGAAAAGCACGCAGGCCTTCCATGCCCCCTCCAGGTGCACCACTCCCCTCAGCACCTCCACGCGGTCACCACCCCAGAAGCTCTCTGAACCGCATTCTTTCGGATTATCATGGAGCCTTCATTACATAGGCACGATTGATTAAATCATTGGCCTTTGGTGATTGATTCAACCTCCAGTCTCTCTCCCCTCCCTGGAGGTGTGGGTGGGGCTGAAAGCTCTAACCCTCCAATCACAACATTGGTTCCCTGGCAACCAGCCCCCATCCTTAGGTGTGGTCCAAAAGGCACTTCATACATGGAACAAGAGGCATCTTTATGGTTCTCATCACTAAAGAAATTCCAATAGTTTTAGGAGCTCTATGCCAGACACAGGGACTATATATGTCTTATAATAAATCATAATATCACAGGACCCTTTAAAAATTCAGATGCCTAAGTTCTGACCCAGATCTGTGAATCAAAATATCTGGCAAGTGGAGGCCCAAGAATCTGAATTGTAAAATGTCCCCTCTTAGATCCTGATACACAACCCATCTGGGGAAACCACTGTCCCAGAGAACCAGTAAGAGGCCATATTGCTTTGTTTAATGTAAGGAGATATGTTTTCTTGTTCTACAGTAGTTATTGAAAGTTTAATTTCGATTGATTGTTCAAAACATATCCATTAAGGTCCAACATCTGTTTAATAGGTATATCCTATTACACTCTTGTACTTAGGGCCACAGACAAGACCTGACATAATCAGAGACACAGTTTAAACAAACTAATTACAGAAGGGAACCCAGGGACTGAGCTGAGCTGAGCAGGGGCCTTTGAATATGACATATGCATTTAATCAAAACCAGGCATCAGGGGAAAACAAGATATCCTAAGCTGGAATTATGCAGCATGTTGATTGTAGAGCGGATATTTCTAGGGCCAGCCTGGTCTTGGGACTCTGCGAACAACTGTTGCCACCTCCCCCACCCCCCCACTGCCTCAATATTCAACACTTCTGAAACCAGGCTAGACAAACTTTGTTTGATAGATGGCCCAAGAAGGGAGAAATCTAGCAAATAAAGACCCTCTTCATGCCTTTCTTTTGGGGTGATATGAAGCATGGTATTGATGAAAAGAAATCTCTGGCTTGGCTGGATGACCAGTCCTGGCTCTTCATGACATACTGGTCACATAGGTATTTGCTTCCATCCTTCCCAGCCTCATTCTCACTGCCTTGGGATTGTACCTTCCAATAGCACGTTAGCGCTTTGTCTCAGGTTCTGTTCTAGGGTATGCAGGCTAAGACATTAATTGCTAGGCACCTTTCTGTGCACTTTATATACACTATTTTCTTTAATCCCTAACTCTCTATCTAACATAGGTATCAATATTCCTTTTCATAGAAAAGGAAATTGAGGATAACAGAGTTAACTTATCCAAGGCAACTCATTGGATACATGGCAGGGACAAGATTAAAACATACATTCTTTAAAAGAAAAAAATTTTTTTAATTCAATGTTTATGTTCCTAACCACTATACACAATTCCATATTCCAACTCGTGACAGAACTTTCTGGAATCAGTTAAATATGGTGAAACTTGTTGGTAAACTTCTCCCAGCATGCTTACATAATCTAAAGCACACAGACTTGGATCAGCTTTATTAGCTTGGACTATAAGGGAGATATTTTCTGCTCCACACACTCTGTACACTTTAACCAGGACTATCCTTGCCAGGTGGATCCATTTCCAAAAGACACCTATTCACTTACATATCTGCCTGCCCTACCAAGCTAAGAGTTCCCAGTGGGAAAAACATGATATATTTATCTTTGTCTCCCTGGGGCCCATCATTGTGTAGTAGACACTAAATAATATTTAAATAATGAACTGAACAGTGAAGAATATAACATTTTAGAAAAGGTACTTTCACTTTGGTGTTTATGCCTACAACACAATAATTAGTTGAAAATGAGTTTACCACAGAATAGAGTTTAAAAAGAAACTACATAGAGTTTAACTGCGAGCTCACTTAAGTACACCTTAAAACTTGACCTGAACCTGCAGTCATTCCTCAATTAGCAAGAGCTACACTCCCCAGCCAGGTGTGGCACCGGTGCACGTGGTCACACTGGTTTGCTGGTCCTCTTCTGGAACTGTTCATGTCACTTATCAAGATCCTTACTAAAAACTCTACCAGGTTCTGAGTCAGTTTCAAATGTCTGTGATGCTTTACAGAGTAAATGACTTTGAAATAGAGCAAGACCTCAAAAAGTTCATCCACTACTCAAACCATCCTTTAATCTGAAAGCATTTCCTGTAGATTGACATTCGAAGTGATCTTTGGTTGCAGCTGGTCTAGGTTTTTCTTCCACCGTATGTTGACTTCACTTCCTTTTCGGTCCTCAAGTTCTTCCAGAATGAACTCTCCCTCAACTGGTCTTCTGGTCCCACCCTGTCTCCTACTGCTTTCTGATGATAACCTACCTTTTGTAAGGTCTTTCTCTTTACTGTTTTCTCTCCCACTTCTGCCCTGGACAGATGTTATGGCTCTGATCTAGAATGACCCCCTTCTTCTTCCTTGCATTCCTAGCCTATGCTTGAGCCTGTCTCCATGTTCATCTCCTCTGACATTTCCCTATTGACTAGAATGACCCCCTTCTTCTTCCTTGCATTCCAAGCCTGTGCTTGAGCCTGTCTCCATGTTCATCTCCTCTGACATTTCCCTACTGACTTATTCCACATTTATGATGACCATGTATTCAAAAGTTACACAATGTCCCAGGGAAAATCAGAAAATAATTGAACGCAGAGGTCTAAGTATCTCTTTATCTGCTAAAGCTTGGTGCCTGATTCCAAAGGACCCTTCAGTATTTTCTTTCATTTTGTTTGAGTTTTTTGTTGGTTTTGGTTTTACTCCTCATCCAGTTACATGTACTAATTCAGCAAGTATACTTGTTAATTGTTAATATGCACTTGGAATGGTGCTGGGTGCTACAAGACTTGCAATGGAGGAAAATTAGGAAAACTGGAAAAATCACACAATGATTCTTGACCCCTCCCTCCTATCCAGCCACACAGTAGAAGCCCAGGGATCCCAGCCCCAGAGCCCCTTCTCTTCTTCTAAGTAAATCAGGGTTTCTCTCATTCAGTGGTAAAATTCTCTCCCAATTTACATCTATGATATGATGACAGGCTGATTAATTTTTTAAGAAAACACCAGACAGTATACTGCAATAAAAGGTCTGGGAAATGATGGGGAAGTTCTAGTACAAATGTTTATGTCCAGAGCTCCAGATACCAACCAAAATTGTTGGAAGACCTGTTTGAAGGAGGAAATACAAAAAGTGTGATACTGGGAAAATCCGCAACTTCTCCAAAACTTAATTTTACCACCTGTGGAATAGAAACAACAATAACAACAATAACACTTTCCTTCCAGTGCTTCACAAGTCTGTTACAAGGAAAAAAATAAGATAACATGTGTCAAGTGCTTGATAAACAGCAAAAGTTCTAAGCAGATGTAAGTTATTATACCTTATCCAGAGTTCAGAAAGACAATTAGGCACCCACATTATACCATGAATTCAACTGTGATTAATGTATTCTCTTTGGAAACTTTAGGAATTAATAACCATTTGCCATACATTCATTATGATCACATTAATCATTATAATTGATTGGTTAATTAGCTAATTATGGTTTTAATGTAGATGTCATATGCATTTCCATAGGAATTCTTTGGTAATTCAACATTAATTAATGCCTGACCTTATCTTGATGCTAAACATCGTGGGAATGACCTTCTAGCATTTGATTTGATCAAAAGGGGACTTCACAAAACAATATAGTGGAGCAGGTATCATGATTTTCTGAACATTGGGATTTAGGTGGAGTACTAAGAATTTCTGATAAGTCAAAAGCTTGGAATCTTTTTTTTTAACAAGTACTTTTAAATTCTTTTCATTTTCTCTTTGTACAAACCCCATGCAGGAAACATAGGCCCATTTCTACTATCCTAGATCCCCAGAGCAAGATTTTTCTCAAAATGGGAGGGGAGCATCTGAGAGAGAAATAGGAAACAGTTACTAAAAGCTAACCACCTGCCCACTGTTTTGCTGGTAACCACAGAAACACAAGAGGAATAATCTAGTCTCTGTCCCCAAGAGTCTCACCATTTTTCTAGAAACCTCAAGAGTTGCACAAGAAACATAGAAATTCAGTAGAGCTTACTTTTAGGGATATTTAGAGGAAAATCTTATTTTTATTATTTGTTTATCACTGTTTTGTGATAGTTTACAGATTTGGGAATGCTTGGAAAAGAATTTAAGGGAAATCAGGAATAATTTTTAAATGGGGTGGGGGGGTCACTTGTTGGCTGTGGTGAATTGGGAAAAACTACTATATTTTGGAAACCCTCAAAATTTGGAAGTTAGTTAAATCTAAATTAATTGAAAGCTGGCAAGTACGGCAAACAAAGTGATTACATATACTTTTTATTATCCCATTGACTACTGTTTTATACTTCTGGGTGTGTATTATCCTAAAAGTGGAATATCTTTAAAAAATAGAAAGTGGAAGCATTGATATTCTGGGTTTCCTGGCTGATAAAATCACCTTAGTCATCACTGAAATTTAAGACATATAACATTTGGGACACATTACAAAATCCATGAAATATGATGTCATGGCAGATTAACATCTAAGATTCCAACTACTACTATCACAAAAAGTAAGGTTTTAAAAATAACTGGAATGTATCCATTAGCACAAAATATTAATTTCCTCCTAAGACAGAAAGTTCAAATATAATTATGTACAATGCATTGACAGAAGAGGTCTGTGATTTTTACTTATGATCAAGGGATTTGAGCCAATTTTTTTTTCTAAAGAAAAGGTGAAATAAAACTCTAGTAATACATTTGGAATAGTCACCATTAAATTAAGAACTTGTAAGTAGAGTCATTTAGGGTGATAAAAGGGCACAGATAGAATCAATCAGCCGATGGAAGCTGACCACATATAAGTTGCAGGGAGGGAGAAACTCTTTCTTGAAGAAGGGATTTGCATTAGCTCAGGTTCTCAGAAAAGCAGACTCTAAGACAGGATCTGAAACGCAAGAGATTTATTGGAAGTAAAAGGAGAGTGAGTGAGAAGGGATTTGCATTAGCTCAGGTTCTCAGAAAAGTAGACTCTAAGACAGGATCTGAAACACAAGAGATTTATTGGAAGTAAAAGGAGAGTGAGCTAGAGAAGGTAGAAAGAGTCTTCAGACCATGATGCAGGTCTGATATCTATGAAGGATTGCAGGAAGGAAGGAGGGTAGGCAGTCTCAGACTTCTGAACAGTTCCAAGAAAATTCCCAAGCCAGTAGATTACTAGGATATGAGCCCACTCCAATACCTCCTCAACTGTGAAGCCAGTCTCTTGGTTGAATGCCGTGTTGTGTGGAATTCCATGTCTTTGGATCAGGCATTCCATGGCACCTGTGGCATTGTACTGGCTGAAGCTCTGTGGGTAGGAAATGCAAACCCATACTTAGAGTAGGTGTCCATCCCTGCAAGGACTACCTGCCGACTCTTCTGAGAAGGAAGGAGCACATGAAATCAATTTGCTAACAAATTTGGTCTCCTCAAGAAATAGTGCCATATCAGGGCCTCAGTGTTGGTTACTCTTGCTGGGAAGTTGGAGATACAGGGGCAGCAGCTAGACTGGCCTGGGTAAGTGGAAGTCCATGCTATTGGGCCCATAGTAGCCTCCCCCTCTGTCACCATGGCCACTCTGTCTGTGTGCTCATTGTATGAGCTCTGGGGTGGCCAATAAAGAAAGCTGGTTAATGTCACCAGGCTGAGTCATTTCTATCTACTTGATTGTTCGGTACCTCTTTCACGGTTAATGCTTTTCTATTTGGGATGGAAGTGTGGTACAAAAACCTACACTTTCTGCCCACTCTCACATGTCCATCCACATGCGTCTACCTCAGACTCTTATGGCTTACGTTGTCTAGGTCTTTTCCATCCAGGCCCCTGACGAATTGGCCCAGCTACTGGCCACTGCCTCAGAATCTAGATACATTCTCACCCTGGGCTACTTATCTTTCCACGCAAAGTTGATAACTGGATGACTGTATTATGGGCTGACCTGTGTTCCCCCAAAATCAATATGTTGAAGTCCTAACCCCTGGTATCTCATAATAAAACCGTATTTGGAGATAAGGTCTTTAAAGTGGTAATTAAGCTACAATGAGGTTTTTATGGCCTTAATCCAATCTGACTGGTGTCCCTTTAAGAAAAGAAAATTTGGACACACAGAGAGACACCAGGGACACATGTGCACACAAAGGAAAGAGGACACAGTAAGAAAGCATCCATCTGCAAGCCAAAGAGAGAGGTCACAGAAGAAACCAGTCCTACCAACACCTTGGTCTTGGACTTCTGTCCTCCAGAACTGTGAGAAAATAAATTCCTGTTGTTTAATTGACCCAGTCTATGATATTTTGTTATGACAGCCCTAGCAAACTAATACAGACTACTTTGAGCTCCACCCACTGGGAAGACCTTTCCTTCCTCCTGTCTTTGTAGGCATCTTTCAATGGTCTGAGTCACTGTGCTGCAAGGGTTTTCCCACCACTGAGACAATGTCTCACATCACCGCTGGTGAGATCTTCGGCCATTGAGTTGCCAGCCTGTGCAAGGGACTATTTCTGCCCCATATACCACTCAGGAGGAGAGCCTGTTTGCAACTGAGTGGCAGTGAGACAGTCCCCAAGCCCTGTTTTATTGCCTTGTACCACCCGTGTTCATTTAGATTCTCTGCGAAGACAGAATTAGATGTGTATGAGATTTTGTGCAAGAAATGTTTGTGAAGAAATAGGAAGAGGATGCTGAAGGAAAGCAAGAGAACCTTCACACCTGATGCCTGTGAAGGAGAAAAGAAAGGAAGGAGGATTGGATAAAAGGGTTTCAGATGCAACACAGTTCTGAGAACATCTTGACCAGGCCAATGGCAACTCCTCAAATCAAAGTCACCTGTTTTAAAAGGGTACAAACTGTCAGTTATAAGATGAATAAGGTCTGAAGATCTAATGTACAACATGATGTCCATAGTTGAAAATTCTGTACTGTATCACCAAAATTTACTAAGAGAGTAGAACTTAAGTGTTCTCACCAAAAACAAAACAAAAAAGAGAAACATGTGAGGTGATGGATGCATTAATTCACTGGACAGTAGGAATTTTTCATGATGTATCCATATATCATATCACCACATTGTACACCTAAAATATAGTATAATTTTATTTGTCAATTACACCTCAATAAAGCTGAAAAAAAGTTACTTATTAAAGGGGTCCTGAATCTTGCAAGAATGAACCTACCTTAGCATCCCCTACTGTACTGACTCATTGGTGTCTCATGGGAAGTATGGTCAAGGTTCCACTGTTGGGGTAGATCCAGAAGGGTCCCAGCTGGGAGTCATCAGTCATTGCCATCCCCCATAGCAGGGGATGTGAGCACAGCATTTTCATGGCCACCATGGAGCAACAAAAAGGTAGAAACAAAGTGTCACATTAGTGCCTCCTACTCCTGGGAGGACACAAATGGTACCATTATCCAAGTGGCCTTTAGCACTAAGTCTTGGTAAGCTTTAGGACAAGGTCTTGAGTCTTGTGAGAGAGCAAAGGAACAAGGAGAAATATGAGGATAACTTCTCTAAAATACCCGTTCCTTCGTTCTTCCATCAGCTATGATCAGCTGTTTGGCAGGAAGAAGAGAGAGGGAGACAAAGTGAATGAGAAAATAAATCATTGAACTCACTTCTAGGTCAGGGAAACATTTTATTGGATTTGTTTCGCTTTGATGCCAATTAAACCCATGAGGTAGAATAGGCCAGTGAGTGAACCTGTGGGCTGGGGGAGTGGATACAAGATCTCCCTGTGGTTGCTGGGCCATGTTTATAATTTATTATTAACTATCTCTTCTGTGCCATGGTCTGTTGGACCGTTCCAGGGAGCCAGCTTCTGGGGCCAGGACTGTGGTTCATCCAGGCAGATCAGACGGAACATTTTATTTACTTCTTCTTTCCTTAAATCTAGTATGACTCAACGTGGCTCAAGGCAGAAGAAGTTTTCTCGACCTTGATTGAAACAGTGAACTTAGGGAGAACTCAGAGTTAGACTACTGGCTACCCTGCTTCACTTATCACCTGACAAGTTAGAAAGATCTTGCTGGAAGGAATTCATACCTTTGATGCCATGGCCTTGTTCTAAGAACCTAAATAAACACTTTTTAAAAAGCTGTTCATCTACCATATTCCAGATGTAGTGTTACGCTCCCTGAGTTCATTCTTTCACTCAACAAATATTTACTGAGGGTTGCTACTCATCCTGTGCTGTGCATACCAAGCGTGAGATATGCAACCTTGAACAGAACAGACAAGACCCCTACTTTGGGTGATGGGAAAATATAAGGAGTGCAGAATATCAGCAATATCAAAATACCACAGTTTCAGATCGTGTTAAGCTCTGTGAGGAAAAGGAAGAAACAGAAGTGAGTGACCTATGTTATAAAATTTAATCTTCTCAAATCATCACTGTAAGCAGTGGCTAATATTCCTATGTTATCCATGAGGGAAGGGATGTTCAGAGAGGTGATTTAACCTACTGAAGTTCCAATAAAACAGACAAGAATGAGCATTTGAATACAGGCCAATATTTGCACTAGTATGTCAACCTAACTTATGCCAAAATAGTTTAAAATCTCAGTTCAGCCCCCAATTATGGCAAGAGTTCCCACTCTCTGGTCTCTCTTTTGCACTATATGCAAAAGAAAAACTGCAAGGATGACATTTGCTAAATGTCATCCTTGCAGTTTCTGAAAGAGTCGCAGTGTCCTCTGCCCCCAGTCCTGGGCCCAGAATGGCCAAGAGTTTCCCCAGGCGTCCGGTGCTCCCCGTGCTCCCCCGCGTGGCTCTGGGTGATGAATTTGCATGGTATGCAGATACAGCTTTGAGCAATGCTGACTCACGTAGAGTTGCTAATTCTGATTATATTGAGAAGACAGTTTAGTACTAGGCAAAACTTTTTGACTACTTGCTGAGCTCCTCTTCTAAAAAAAATGATTTATTGAGGCATAATTGGCATACAGTTATCACACCTTATTTTTTTATGTGTTTGCTCATTTTAACATCTCTGTCAGTTCTGGTTCCGTTTCAATTTATTTTTCTCCTCATCGTGGATCATACTTTGTTACTTCTTTGTATGCCTGGTAATCTCTGATTGAACGCAAGACATTGTCCATTTTACCTTGTTGTAATTGGAGATTTTTATAATCCTTAAAATATCCATTAGCTTGCTCCTGGATCTAGTGAAGTTATTTGGAAACAAGATCTGGAATCTTGCTTTTAAGACACGTTAAATAGGATCAGAGTTGTACTCACTGTAGGGCTAATTATTCCCCACTCCTGATGCAGGATCCATTTGTGTAATTTACCCCGTACCCCATGCATCGTGAGGTTTCCAGTCTGGCTGGTCAGAGCATCCTGTGTGAGCATAGGGCACTCTTAACCCTAATCCCTTCTTTACATAAGTGTACTGATCACTACTCAGTTGAATGCTTGTGGGGAGCCCTCTGCAGATACCTGGGGTTCCCTCTGTGCAGCTCTCACCCCTTCAGTACTCTGCCCTATGAATACTGGTTGCCTGCATCTCCCTGGACTCTCAGCTCTGTCTCCTCAGCTGTCAGGCTACACCTGGGCTTCCCCTCCCTACACTGCAGCCTGGTAATTTTTATATTCCTATAAATATTCTTTAACTTTGTTCTAGAATGAAGTTAAATTACGTGGAAACATTATGGTCCTTGGAGGTCTTGTTTCTAAGACTTGTAAAGTGGGATCAGAGCAGTTCTCACTGTCAGGCAGATTATTCCCTAGACAGGAAGATGGGGCAATCTCAGGGCTCACCTCATTTTTTTAACCACCTCTCAAGAATCAGTGTCCTTTGTTGCCTTGTTGCGTCTTGCCTAGGTCTTGAAAAACATTACTGCATATACTTTGTCGTTTTTTTTCGTTGTTTTAATGGAGAGCAGAAATAGTCCCTCATACTTCATCTTGGTCTGAAGCATAAGTTCTCTCTCCTCATTTCCTTTTTTTTGTAAACAAAGATATAGCAGACCCCAAAGCTTTGCACAGGCAAAAATATAGGGCTAGAATTGAATGACTTTGTTTTGTTTGCTTTGTATTTCTTTTATGGTAAATTTATTTATAACAATCCATCCTGCTTTTCCATTAATGCTAACATCAAGAAATTCCAGAGGTAAATGAATTTGTTTAAGTTTAAAAAGTAAATCCATTTAAAGAAAATAGTAAAGAAACAGCAGGACAAGAAATCAGATCATTCATCACTACGGAAGTAAAGGGATAACTAAAGTCCAGGGAGGGTTGCTCTCATTGGCCCCTGATTTCCAATCTGACTCCATCTCAGCCTCCTGCACTCTCCTTCAGCTGAATTCTTCTTTCTGGCTTTGAGGTCCCCACTTCACTACCTAGACCCACCCTGTGCTAATCTTTCTGAGAGCAAATGTCACACTCCAGTGATATTTTCACCCCCTGCATCAGCCTCCTTTGTTTTCCTCTAAATCTGCGTCACCCTGTCCAACAGCCACAGGCCACACGTAGATGCTGGCCAGTCCTAACTGAGATGTGTCATAACATGGAATACACGCTGGGTTTAGAAGACCATATAAAAAAAGAATTTAGAATATCTCATTAATGACGTTATATTCACTACATGAAGTAAGAATGTTTAGGATAGATTGGGCCAAAGAAAATACGTTATTAATATTAATTCCACCTTTTCCTTACCTTCTTTATACTAGAAGTTTTGACATTATCTGTGTGGCTTGCATTTTATTTCTTTTAGATGGCATTGCTCTTGTTGTCATGTAGATGCATCCTCCATTTACACCTCCCAAATGCCAGCACGACACCTGACAGAGAATAGGAGCTTATCAAACAGAGGGCAAATGTTAGTGATTGAATAAAAACTTAAATGAGCGGCTTTAACCGGATGGGGAGTTCAAAGAGGGAATATTGGACCCCAGGAGACAGCCGCAGTTTCTTCATCGCTATAATGGGAATAATAGCACATTCTTCATAGGAATACTGAAGATAAACTGAGGTCATTTATGGAGAACTCTTAACACTGGACCTGGATCAATAGACATGTTCAAGAGAAGTTAGACATTATAGGGGAAATGTCTCCACTTAGAATCATACCGTCTGAAAGACCCTAGCAGCTGTGTACCAAGAATGAAAAGAAAAGATTCTTTTTGCTGAGTTTTCTCTTGCTTGTTATGCAAATGTGCTTCATATACTTCCCAGGGCTCATGTATAAGAGCCCAGCTCTGTGGCTTATAACACCTTCACCTCCTGCCCATCCCCCGCTACTCACTGGTGTTCTGGTATCTTGCTCCCATAAGTCATGGTGTGTGTGTGTGTGTGTGTGTGTGTGTATCAGTAAAACACTTTCTTCCAGGTCTTATCTTATTGCTAAAAATAATGTACTTGTAAATTGCTTTATAAATTATTTATCATGAGGGCCTTCATCATGGAACAAGTGCTACAACGTACTGTGAAATGGGGGGCAGGGGGGACTGGCAAGGAAGGAGGGAGAGAAGGAGGCATTGGAATCACTTATAAATAATATATTCATTGGTCAAAGAAAGTTATCGCCTTTTATGAAGTGTTTGGAATCTGTCTTGCATACTAAGTGGGCGTCCTCTTGCAGACTCCTGGGTGATCGGCCCCAGCCTCCTTGTTGCTCCATCCCTGAATTTGGTGATTAGGATGCCATGTATTTATTTCAGACAAAGCCACAATTGCCACATCTCATCACCTGGAAATAAACAGCAAACAGGGCTGACTGGTACCACCGAGGAAATACAAAGATGTGTTGGCAGCTCCTGGGAACGAAGTCTGAGTCTCTGAGTTGGGCTCTGCATTTGGTATTCATCGCGTAAGTGCTGCACCTAATGATGGCATTTGGTATTCATGCGGATGCCACACGTACTTCCAGAGATGCTGGGCTCTAATTTAGCACGGGTTAATGGACACCTCTATTAAAGTGTTATCGGAAGTTTGACATTCACATAACCCAGTTTGAAAATCAGACAAACCTAGACATTAAATCTGAAGGGGAGAAAATGTAGAAGTCAAGTATATAAATGCCAACTTTAGACAGAAACATTAATCTGCCTTGGAGAGGGACAGTGGGTTGATCCAAGCGCTTCTTGCTCTTTGGCTTTGCCTGGCTCCTCCCATGCCTAAAGCCTTGGCATCTTCCCCAACTGCCTTGGCCAATATTTCTGCGATAAGTGAGGATGAGGGAACAGAAGAAAGGGCACAGTTATATTAAATAAATGTGCCACTCACCTCCTAAAATCCCCACCATATCCTTGGCCCTTCTGCCTTAATCCTTTCAGTGGCTGTCTAAGTCACGCTTTATTATTCCCAGATAGAATGAAATTGAAAACCCATAGAACTTAACTGATTCTCGAAGGGTCACGCTTCACTAGTAAATAGTAGGAAAGGGTGAGAACATTCACTATACTAATATTTGTTTTCTCTATTCATTAATTTAACAAATATTTATTAGGTGCTTATTTTGTGCCAAACTCACTTACTAGCCCATTGATGTTAGTGAACAAAGCAGACTCTTCTACAACTACTTTGGGAAAAGGTCCAGCAGTATTTTATAAAAGTAAACTTATACTTACTTTATGACCCAGAAACTTCACTCCTAGGTATTTACCTAAGATTAATGAATGTAATCAGATACGTGTGGCCTCTTTATTCATAATAACCAAAGAACAAAGTAAATGAATATAATAGAATATGTGCAGCCTCTTTATTCATAATAGTCAAAAATAGAAAATAGCCCAAGTGTCCATCAACAGAACAGATTGTGCTATACCCATATACCCATACAATGGAATACTACTCAGCAATAAAAAAGAATGAACTATTGATATATGTCACAACTTGGAAGAATCTCAAAAACAGTATGTTGAATGAAAGACGTCTTGCAAAAAAGAATACATGTTCTATGGTTCCATTTATATGAAATTCTAGAAAAAGAAAAACTAATCAGTATCGAAAAAGATCAGAATAGTAGTTGCTTGAAAGGTGAGTGGAGTTGAGGTTTAACTAAGAAGGGGCATAAGGAAACATTTTGGGGTGACATTAATGTTTCATGTCTTGACAGGGGTTTGGGTTATATAAGTATATGCATTTTCAAAACTCATCAAATTGTATACTTAATACTTGTGTATTTCACTCTATGTGCATCTTACCTCAAGAACAAAAGAAGGATCATAAATGAATATTGAGCTCTGGTTAATAATGACATACATGCTGCAGTGCTTAGAGGTGAAGCATACTGATGTCTTCATCTCAGGTTGAAATGAGGCAAGTGATAAGAAGGATGGATAGATGGATGGATGGTAAGGAGGATGGAGGGGTTGATGGATGGATGGATGGAAGATGGATGGAAGGATGGAGGAAGGGATAGAGGGAAGGATGGATGGATGGATAAATATGTGATAAAGATAATATAGTACAATATTACTTGTGTGCTATAAGGGATGTGTATAAGGAGGTTCATGTTACTATTCTTTCAACATTTCTGTATGTTTATATTTTTCCATTGAAACACACTGAGAAAAAATATTTTAAAATAAACAAAAAGGCTCTTTCTTTGTGTTCATGTTGCTGACATTTTAGCAGTGAAAAAAAAACATAAACAAGCTAAATACATGGACAAATATAAAATTGCTTATTTTGGTGACTGTTATGAGGAGCAGAGATAGGATGCAGCATGAGAAATATATTGGAAATACTTGTTAAATGGAAGATCAAGGGAAACCTCTTTTGGGAAGTGGGGTTGGGAGAAGTGAGACTTGAAGTTGAGAAAGAAACAATGATGAAAATTGTGGGCATCCAGGTGAGACGGAGGAGCATGCCCCAAAGAGAGGACAGAGGAAGTGAAGACCCCAAGGCAAGAAAGCACTTAGCACATGGAAAGACCTGGACAAAGACCAGTGTAGAGGGAGTGTGGCCAACCAAGGAAGAACCAGTGAGAGGGCTTCCCTGGTGGCACAGTGGTTGAGAGTCTGCCTGCCGATTCAGGGGATGCAGGTTCGTGCCCCGGTCCGGGAAGATCCCACATGCTGCGGAGCGGCTGGGCCCGTGAGACATGGCCACTGAGCCTGTGCGTCCGGAGCCTGTGTTCCGCAACGGGAGAGGCCACAACAATGAGAGGCCCGCGTACAGCAAAAAAAAAAAAAAAAAAAAAAAGAACCAGCGAGAGATGAGGGTGGAAAGGGAGGGACCATTCAGTAGTGCATAGACCCTGATAAGTTGAGGTCATCCCTGGGTTAGTCAGAGCACACCTAGTGTATTGTGCTCAAAGCCCAGTGACAAAACAACAACAGTAGTGATCGCTGCTATATACCAAGTGCCTCTTACATGCCAGGCACTGTCTAAGAGCTTGTAATTTAGATCATTTAACTTCACATCTCTCCAAGTTATATACTATATTTTAAATCGATATATACATATGCATGTCCCATTTTAAACTCGAGGAAACTGAGGTTTGGGAGAGGTTAGGTAGTTTCCCCAAAGTCACGCAGCTTGTCCAAGGTGGAGCTGGGATGTGAGTCTGAGATAATAAAGGGGCCTGGGAATGCTCAAGCTGCCAGTAGAGAAATCTCCCTGGAACCACAACTGTTCTCTTCCAATCTATAAAGCTATCATGGGCAAGAAAGATTTTATTTGTACCTTATAATCACAAAGATCTGAATCAACATCAATAAGACGATATTCTGAAAAAGCAAATTTGAAGCCAATGCTAGGAAACAAAGAAACAAAATTGTAATGAACAGCTTTTCCCAGAGACGGAAAAAGCCACAGCAGAAGTTATAACTGATGAAAGACTTCCTTCCCTTGGAGCCACTGGAGCCCAGGTTAGATGGCCCCAGGACAGAGGGACTCAAACATCAGACATGGGCTGGACCTGAGGACTTTTAAGTACCTCCCAGCCCTGAGACTGTGGGACAACACATCAAGCTCTGTACGTGGCTGCAGCTTCTCCAGCAGGTTGGCAGCAGCTGTCTTCCTAGAGCTCTATTAATAACAACTCCAGGGATGCCGCATACACAAACAACATTTTCCAGTTAAGACACATTTATTGCTGGCCTTGTGAGAATCACCGGTGAGACAGGAGTGCAGGCTAAATAGAAAAAGTCTGAACTGGCAATGCAAGCACAATTACAGCTCACAAGGGGGAATCAGTGAGACTTTCCTGAGTGGGAAAGCTGCCTAGCATTTGCTGGTTTACGATGTTATCCTATGGGGGGGCTAAACAGATAACCTGGAAGTGCCCAGTGCCTAGGGACAGATCTCTATGGACTCAGAGATTTCTCTGGTTTTGGGAATATAGGGTGTATAGCAGCCCAAGTGGAAAAAATATTCAAATCAATTGTAGCCCTGAACTCAGCCAAGGAGGCCAGCCAGGGTTGTCATCGCCATTCCCATGTTGTAGGTATCTCTCTGTTATGTTTATCGTTTGCTGGCATCCTAACTCATAAGCGGATAAGAAATGAGATGGTCTGAGTGTGTGCTATGTTCCAGGTTCTGTGTTAAGCCCTGCATCGTGGCATTTCACTGAATCTTCACAGTGACTTTGTGAGTCAGCTTCTATTTTTACCCCAGTTTATAGATGAAGACAGAGCTATTAAGTAACTTTTCCCAAATGTCACCATGGCAATATGGCAAAACTGGTATTCCAACCTACCCAGGTCAGACTCCACTGCTGCATGAGTGAATGAATGAATGGCAGCTTAAAGTAAAATCCTGAAATCAATAAACCTGAACCATTAGCTGGGGATTTAAGAAAAATAAAGAAGGGAAAATTATTTCAAAAAAAATAAAAAAGTTAAGGCTGAGGAAAGCAAAAGCACCACACACATAATTGCTTTATGCTTCCTAGTAGCCAAGTTGGAGAGAAAAGGAACGGATATAGGCTAGCTGGCTCTCGTGCCCACTAAAGGGAGGAAGGTAACTCATCTAGAGAGAGTAGCTAGCAACCTGTCCCTGAGCCCCGTGTGCATGGACATCTCTGAGTAAGGTCCTAGCTCCAGGGATGAGCAATGTCCAAGCTTAGAATCCTATGTCTTCCCATCTAATGCATGTAACAGCCTTCAAAAAATTTTCATTTTGGGTATGAAGTGTATTGTTTCTTATCCAGCAATTGTCCTGGCCTTCTTAGGTATGGTTTGAATTCAGTGACACAGAATGATTACCATTATCTGGAAAAGAGAGTTGGTGTAGGTTGGCCAACACATGCATGCATCTATGGAGCAAACTCTAGGGTTACAACAAGTCCAAGGCTGCTCTGTTTATGCTGCTCAGCCTCCCCTGGGGTAGAGGACCAAGAGTCCATTGTCCTATGGTAGAAACGGTCTAACTCTAAGTGCCCTGATAAAACCTAGTCCCCAGTTTCTCATCTGTTCAGTTGATTCCAAAGTAGGCCTTAATTGTTCTATCTTGGCTCTTGTTAGCAATACACACCATCTCCTTCATTTCTGTTCCAGTGAGATGATCTCTGACTTATACAATATCATGGTACCTGTGTCTTGCTGGAGAAATGTTATTTGAAGAATTCAAGCAGTAAGTTGTTCCAGTTTCTGTAGAAAGAAAACCGAGGCTCAGGGGAGGTAAGGTACTGTCCTCAAGTTCATATACATTGTAAGTGATGAAACTGAGTTTCAAATCCAAGTATGTCAGACCCTAAATCTTCTTCCACTTCTTCCACCACCCTCTCTCTCTAATGAGGACAATTAATAGCCTACTTTTAATAGGTTTCAGCCACAGTGACAACCTAGGCTTCTCTGTTGAGGCTTACATTTTCCATGTTATTTCAAAGTATGTGAAACTAAAGGATCAAGCCTCACACCAGAGTTTGTAGTCTATGTTGCTTTCACTTTAGGCAAGATGGCTACTAAAACATCAGGCAAATGTCTTATTTGCTCTATTTTTTTTTCTTGCACTTGTTATTATTGTATTTCCAACAAAATACTGCCCCTTTAAGAGTCAAGACCCCATGGTTTCTTATAGATTTCCCCTGGCAACTCTGAGATCCTGCCCTCTTAGCATCTGATTAAATATAAATGGGGAGGTAGGGTGCTCACTCACTTGTGGTCCTTTCCCTGGAAACCCCCATTACAAAAACATGGCTGAAGAAGGCTGGAAATAGGGCCAGCCCATTATCTATTAATTCTTAATAAACTGATGGATTATAACAATACTTGGATGATGAATAAGGATGGGTAGACAAGATCCTGTCTGTACCTAAGATCCAATCTGAACGAAAGCCAAGAAGCTGAAATGATACACCAGAGACCTGAGGAGACAGTGGGTGTCCATTTATACTAAACCCAGACAGATCTGAGTGGGGGACTCCCTGGCCACGTCTGAGGGGCTCCCTGTGTTTCCAGTCTGACCCAAAGCAATAGGCTTAAACAGGTGCTGTTACCAAACCCTTCCGTAGGCTTGTGCCCAAAACTTTTATGTCTGCCTCTATCTGTCTTTACAGCTCATATTATCTCACCCTGGGTCTAAGAATCAAGCCTCAAACCACTTTGTCACCTACTACAGGAGGATCCTAAGGTTACATTCTAGAAAGGACTATAGATGAGACAACCCAGGAGCTAGTTGGGGAAATCAGTTTCCTCTTAAGCGCCATCTTTAATGGGTTGGGACTGGCTGTTTGGAAGGCTGTGTTGCAGACTCTGAAGCTTTGTCCAAGCCCAGTGGGAAAGAGGCAGTAATTGATTAGTGATGTTTTCCACAGACACAGGCAGTAGGAGTGAGAGCAGCAAATGTGTCTAACATTTGCCACATCTGAGAGAAGTTCTCTGTCTTTCTAATGTAGACTAGAGTTTCCCATCCTTGCAATTAGTTAACTGCCTGCAGCAAAGCTGTGAGGCAGGCAAAGTCTCTGTCTCATGAAAGAAGCAGATTATGGGCAGGACTTGGAGAAATTAATCTTCAGACGCAACTTCATGAAGATGCATGTGGTTTCCAGATACACTTCATTGTCATGGCAGGTCTTACCCACATTCTCTCTTTCCTGATCAGCCTGAGACATGAACACTTAAGTTCATTTTTAACTCCTGGCTTCTAGGGTTGGCTCCTTTCCTAATATCTTTCTATGCACATGCTCAGTATAATTCTCTAATAACCTTCCATGCCCTGATCAAAATCTGCCTTCTCTAAGGACCTCAAAAATGTTCTCTAGGGGCCTTTATGTTCTCCAATCTTGGCACGGTCGGTAATGTCCCTTCACACGTATTTATTTCAGTCCCTTCACTCTGCAAAAGAGAAGTCTGAGATGTAGAAAAGACAAGAGATTTTTGAGAGACCACGCAGAGATATAGTAATAGGAGAGCAGTGATGCTGACTCCTGACTTCTAGTCCAAGTCTTCCCAGTGTGATGTGTGTGACGGATCTGCTCCCGAGACCAGCACCAGAGAGCAAGTCCATTCCTGTAAGGTAACACCTGATAC
Source organism: Lagenorhynchus albirostris (assembly GCF_949774975.1). Lineage (NCBI taxonomy): Eukaryota > Metazoa > Chordata > Mammalia > Artiodactyla > Delphinidae > Lagenorhynchus > Lagenorhynchus albirostris. The sequence continues at coordinate 20,219,093 of NC_083109.1, forward strand.
TTACGACACACTGTATGACATATTCTTACTGTCATAACCACAGTGGGACCCCCTAGGCAAAGACTTAAGCTATGTAACCTCGAGAGGTCCTGGTATGTCTGGGGAACCACTGGGGAAAACCATCATGCTTTAAATTTCATATAGTCCAAGAACTCACAATTGAGTCCAAGCCAGAACTTTGAGGCTGAGATCTAGGATATATAAGCTATCAGGAATAAAGACTGCCTCTGAATCCCTCAGCCAGCTCATCTTAAGGTAGAGAAATAACACCGAGGGAAAGTTCATGAACTACGTTTGTTCATTTGATGTCTTTTTTCCCAGGTGGCATGCAAAGACATTTGAATTCTTTTCAAAATCCCTTGTTTAACTGACTAGGTGATCGTCGTGTGGGCAGGAATCGGTCTATCTTCTTCTTTTTTTTTTTTTTTTTTTTTTTGCGGTACGCGGGCCTCTCACTGTTGTGGCCTCTCCCGTTGCGGAGCACAGGCTCCGGATGCACAGGCTCAGCGGCCATGGCTCACTGGCCTAGACGCTCCGTGGCATGTGGGATCTTCCCAGACCGGAGCATGAACCCGTGTCCCCTGCATCTGCAGGTGGACTCTCAACCACTGCACCACCAGGGAAGCCCCAGGTCTATTTTCTTGATCACAGAGTTCCCATCCCCCTCTCAAGTGTCTAGAACAGATCCAGGCATGTGGTTGGTGTGGATGAGAGAACACATGAATCTTCGGGGAGAATGTGTGTGGGTTACATAGACTATAGGGGAAGAGACCTGATGCTGGATATAATCTAGGATTAGTTCAGAAGGAGATCATGGGAAGCCCGTGACATTGTACTGACATTGCACTATGACCACACAAAAGCCAGAGTGTGATGGGAAAAAGAATGGATTCAAGATGCAGTCTGCCTGGGTTCCCATCCCACATTTAACATAGGCTCTGACAAGTCACTTAACCTTCCTATCACTCAGCTTCCTCATCTGCACAATGGAGATAATAATAGTACTTACCTCCTAGAGTTAAGAGGATTAACTGAGTTAATGTATAAAGTGTTTGGAATGGTTCCTGAATTCTCTAGACTGTTTTTTGGGTTTTTTTAAAAATTTTATTTAATTTTATTTTTTATACAGCATATACTTATTAGTTATCAATTTTATACACATTAGTGTGTATATGTCAATCCCAATCTCCCAATTCATCCCACCACCACCCACCCTCCATCCCCCCACCCCCATTTTCATCCCTTGGCGTCCATAAGTTTGTTCTCTACATCTGTGTCTTTATTTCTGTCTAGGCTGGTTTTGGGAGGCTATTTAACAAGATTCAATACTAAAGAAAAATGAAAAGGACCTGATAGAGTAACAATAGAAATTTACCTATTTGTTCCCCAGCATTATTGGGGTGACAATTCTAATTTTAGTTTAGAGACCAGCCCCTTCATCATCCTGTCTTCAAGGTTTGGGAGGAGCAGGGAGTGAAGCACGTAACCCAGAGTGTCTTCTTTCCAGGCTGCAGTTAGGGATGGGCACATATCCTAAGTCTATATGATCAGGAAAATTCTCCAGACTATATGACTATGACCACCTAGGACTCCTTGCCACTGGATGTAAAGCTGGAAGGAGCAGCTAGCAGCCACTTTACAAGAGAAAGAGAGTCTGCCTGGGGATGGAAACAAAACAGAAAACACAGTTTTTCAAGTTGAGAGGCTATATATATATATATATATATATATATATATATATATATAAAATATATATATATGACATCATTTGACCCCCTCAGTTGAGCCACATCTAAAGGCTGTTACTCATGGAGTTTTCAGTTATATAAGCCAATAAATTTCCTTTTTGTTAAGCCAGTTTGGATTGGGTTTTCTGTGCCTTACAACTGAAAAAGTCTTCGGTTACAGATACCTATGAGTTTAAGAGCAATGTCTGAGACTTTGGCTTTGGATACCACGTGTAAGAACTACTGCCAAGCCTAACACCTTGAAGTGATTAATAGCTCATCAAGACTTTGGGTAGTTTATTCCACCTCTGGGGCACTCTATTTCTTGCTGTGGGAAAAATGGGAATGATAAAACCAACCTTAGGGGTTGCTTTAAGAATTAAATGGTAAAATATATAGAAAATGCCTAACATGGTGGCCTTCATATTTGGGGGCTCTCAGTTAATGTCTAGGAAGATTTCCCAGAAATGTGGGAGTTCATATGAAAATACATTTGTAATTCAGATCATAATTATTTCTACAGGAGTTTTAATTGACAAGATAACAGAAGAGTGTGCTGAAATTAGGGTGTGTTCTTGATGAAGGGTAGAAGTTTTAAAAAAAAAACAAAAAAGCAAAGGAGACAGGATGCAAATTATTTTCCTTCTAAGAGTGTAGCAAAATAATAACAAAGCATTCTGGATTTATCATCAACAAGTTTTATATTCTAAAGCAGTATTTGTCAAATTTTCCTATGAAAAATAATAGATAGTGTACTGGTTTGTAACACAGATTCATGGGCCCCACCTCAGACTCGTCAATTGGAATATCTAGGGAATAAGCCTGAGAATCTGCATTTTGTAACCACTAGCTACAAATGCTACCCTAAATGTAAGTTTGGGAAAGTGTAATATTCAAGATGTTTCAGGCATATCATGCAACTTTTCTTCCGACTACATCTCTGATTAGCTAAAGATGGTGTCACCATTTTAGAAATTAAGTAAACAAAAGAAAGCTGTGCAATTTTGTTAGTGCCAGAAAAAGTTGTAGAGGCTGGAAACTTGGTAGCTCCAACTTTTGATTGGGTACCCAGATTCTCAGAAAGGAGAGTGGAAAATGCACTGTGTCCAAACATGCTCATTACGATGATATCTAAGTTAGGAAAACTAAACCCTTGAGCTAGAGGTCATGATGCCCTACCCAGATGGAGCTGCAGGGACCTGTAAGACAGCCCTCAGCTATCTGCCCTCTTTGAGAATTTCCTCACCAGAAGATAACTGCCGTATCTGACATTATACCCCACAGCCAACAACTGATGCATATGGTGTATGAAGCCCCTGTCTGCATGCCCCAGCTTGAGACAATTCTGCAAGACCATCCCCACCTCAAACATCTTCCAGGGGTCAGCTTCCCCCTCTGTCCAATCCTGCTTTCTATCCCTACCTTCCATGGGGGTTGCACCCTCAGGAACACTCTGTAATCAACCTTCTGCTGCTAATCCCCTTCTTGGCGCCCACTTTCCCTGACAGTCAACAGGAACAATCCTCCAGATTTAGAAATGTGGAACTAGTTAGATACATCATTTTCTAGCCATTGGATGCAATACTTTGTTGTCATTCTGTGAAGAAAATTAATATGAAACATAAGTGAAAAAATATAATTGATGAAAGCACACGACAAAATTCCATGGAGGTCATAATTACTCTTATGTAATATGTAGCCACAGGGATGGGTCCGGAAAGAATGCACAAAAACTAAAGAGTTGTTTGGGATGGAGAGAGAAGATGGGTTATTTGAGATTTATCTTGAAGTGTTTGCCATCATTGTTATGACATCATTTCCATTGCAGAATGAAAGACAGAAAGGTACACTGAAGAATGAATCACATATTAATCTGATAAAGAGAAGTCTAAAAAATGGCAATAGCGCATATCCTATCTTGTGGAGAATAGTGCATGGGGAGAAGAGTTGGATCACATGCTTATTGCTATGGTCCTCTGTCCTGTTGCTGTTATGCTCTCTCCTGGTTGGAAGATGGGGGGTCGGGGTGGAGGGAGGGAGGAGCTGTCTTAGGCAGCCAAGCAGGAAAGCTCAGCCCCATGACTGCCGGCCAGGTAGGTCTGCAGGAGGACTGTACCATCTACCTTGCTCACCTCTTTGTTCTAGCATCATATACCCTTTCTAAGTTTGCTCACAAAGTTACTCCAACTTATCCATCAGAGCATCTGTAAGTGCCCTCATTCTGAAAAGCTAAATCAAACTTAGAACAATTCTTGCCCTTAGTCCTCTGGACCAGGGACAATTCTGGGTCTTTTTCTATAGTCTCCCAGACTTTAGTGGGGTTATGCCTGAGTTGTGTGCAGAGCTGACCTGTTCATCAATTCATCCTGAATCAGCTTCCTTCCCTTTCTTATCTCACTTCTCCACTCCCCTACTTCCTTCCTGTATGGTCAGGCCACTCAAAATGGCTATTCTCTTGCTCTCTGTACATCCCTGACCTGACCACTGCCTGCTTCACCTACACCCCACTCACATGATTGACCTTCCTACATCCTTGCCCCCAGCCCCAGCTAGTGATTGTTCTTATCAAAGGGGTGGTGAGAGGTGTGCCCCTTTGCTGGTTTCCCTGGTAACTAATGAACCCACCTGACATCATCTCCTGCCCCAAGCGAAAACTGTCTCCGCGTCCTGCCCACACTCCACCGCACACGGTGGGATGTCACTCCAGGACCTTGCTTCAGACATTTAAGATGCCCCATCCATTAAACCACTGACGTCTCTGTTGCTCTTTCTTCAGTCTTAAAGCTGGGCAACTACAGGCCTTGCAAGCCTGGAGGGTGGAGCTCAACACTTCCCAACTCCCAGATTAACCTCTCCACTCAAATTCTTGTCTCAGCATCTCCTTTTGGGGGAACGCAGCCTAAGCCAATCTGCCCCCTTTCTTCCCTCATATCCCGTGTTATTAAAATGACACCCTTTGGGGTAGCAGACATTCACCAAAGGTTGCTAGCAACAACAAGGAGATGACATTGCACTGAATGTCAAGTGAATGTTAGTTGTTGTTGACCAAACATTCCTTGGCTGCCCCTGACACAGGGAAGTTCTCAATGGTCTGTTTACTCTCCCGAGACCCTGACGGACTGGCCTCTTCTAGAGCTTTCTTCCCTTTCTCAATCTTCCTCATCTCTCCTCTCTTTCCTTCCAGGTGGCCTATGGAAATATAAAAATTATCCCCACACATGGAGGCTATGCCTGGGAAACCTAAGTGAAATAAACATACCCCTTTCAACAAATTATCATCCCTGGGTTTCCTAAAACAAAAGCTATATCCATTCTTGAGTTGAAAGCAATCACTTTTGTCTTAAACACAGTTTTTTCTACCTGTTTAGCATCTTTGGTATTAGCCTTTACTAGGCTCGCAGAAATGTCCCCTTTCTATGAATTCAATTACCATTCAATCTCTGACCCCAGGAGACAGCCACTCTCTTTCCCTGGAGGCATATTCTCCACCAGATGGATGATGACAGCCTCTCACTGAGCACCTTTCCCCAGAAGACCCTTATTAGTGGTACTCCTCTGGCAATGCGCTCTCGTGTGCCCTGCTCCCCCCGCCCCCCAGTATTTCCCCTGGGAGCTGAGTTCATCAGAGGAGGAGCTCAAGAAAGATTAAGAGAGGCACACCCTGGTGTGCCAGTTTCTCAAAACATTAAACATAGACTTAGCATGGACCCAGCAATTCCTCTTCTGGGTCTACACGCCAAAGAATTAAAATCAGGGACACAAATGGATATTTGTACACCCATGTTCATAGCAGCGTTATTCACAGTAGCCAAAAGGTGGAAGCAATGCAAGTGCCCATTAACAGATACAGGGATAAACAGAATGTGGTCTGTACATACAATGGAATATTATTCAGCCATAAAAGGAAGGAAATTCTGACACATGCTACCACACGAACCGAAGACATTATGCTAAGCGAAATAAACAGGTCACAAAAGGACAAATATAGTGTGATCCCACTTATGTAAAGTACCTCAAGTAGTCGAATTCATAGAAACAGAGAGTAGAATGGTGGTTGCCGAGGGCTGTGGAGAAGGAAGAATAAGGAGTTTAATGGGTACGGAGTTTCCGTTTCGAAAGATGAAAAAGTTCTGAAGATGGATGCTGGTGATGGTTGCACAACAGTGTGAATGTACGTAATGCCATTGAATGGTATGCTTAGAAAATGGTTTAAACGGTCAATTTTATGTTACGTATATTTTACCATGGCTTAAAAATAAAGATAAATGAAAAAAAAAAAAAAAAGAAAGGCACACTCTCTTCACTGCTTCTGCTCCTCAGTAAACTGGTGACCAAAAATAGACCCCCAGCATTAGCACTGTGCCTGTCTTCTTAATTGTCTTGTTTTAGATGCAGATGTTTTTCACTTACAGACAGTGTTTTGGGGGGACTAGGAATACAGATTGTGCTGGTGTGGCATTTCTGAACCCAGTAAAACTTTGATTGGTTTGAATGGCGGTGCTCGGCTGAAGATAAACATCAAACCCAGGAAAGCTGCAGCCCTTTTCTTTTGCACAAGCTCTAACTTAACAAGACCTCTTTCAAGCAGGGATGCCTGTGGAATCAAGCATTTTCTTTGTTCCCTGAGATACTATTTTTTAATGCCTATGAGGAATGCGTGTGTGTTTTCTCTTTCATTTTTTTTCTTTTTAAATATTTTTTAAAAATGGCTTTTTGCCTACCTAAGGTGAAAAAGCAGAAATGATCAGAGTTAGTTACTGCTTGAGTCTCAGAAGGGATGAGGGGGGAGGCAGCCTGGCAGAATCTCTTACCCAAAATACCAAGGCAGAAGCACATTCCAGAGACCTTCCTGTTCATCTCTGCCCTTGTCCCTTGCTCTCACTCTTGATCAGGGCTGTTCTTCAAACTCTGGGGACCAGTCAGGACCCAAAGAAAAATGAAATTAGAGGGGTCCCCCTTAGGAGAGGGCTGGGTCTCTTAAGTTGAGAGTCCTGGGTTTGACTCCGAGCTCTGTTACTGAAGCCGAATCCAGCCTCTGTATCCCAACACTGAATTAAATCTTGGAGACAGAGTTTTGGGTGAAGTAGAAAAGAATAGTTTTATTGCTTTTCCAGGCAAAGGGGGCCACAGAAGGCTAATGCCCTCAGAACTATGTGTCCCAACCCGGGGGTGGCGGTGGGCGGTGGCTGTGAGGGGTCTCATAGTCCAGGGGCAGGGCTGCTGATAAGGATCAGGGTGCGGGCAGGGACCACATTCCTTCAATCCAGAGACCATCCGGCATCAGGTGATGATGAGTGAACTGTGACCTTCTCTGGAATAAAGAGTGTTTCATCAAGTCTTCCTTTTGGTGGGAATTCTAGTTCTGCAGAAGAGCTCAAAGATAATGTTATGTGTATCCCTTGAGGGGGAGCCAGGACCCTGCCCCCAAGGCTGCAGTATTGTTTCTTGACTGCTCCTCCCTTATCTCCACATCCCCTCCCTTCCTTGATTAGTAACTGTGTGAACCTGCCCTTTGGAACTCAGGGAAGGGGACACAGAAAGGCTTTTGTGCCCTATAGCTCCATAGGGTCCTGCTCTGTTTCATTACTTACTAGTTTTCTGACTTTATTGATGTGCTAAGTTCCAGTTTCAGCATCTGTAAAATGGGAGTGATAATAGTATTTACTTTACAATGTAGTGGTGAAGATTAAATGAGATAATAATGTGGACAAAGAATGTCGACTGCCTTATCAGTAAACAAAGGATGTTTCAAGCCTTCAGCCACTGTAGCCCCTGGCTGAGCACCCTGAGGGGATTCAGGATGGGGGGAGAAAAACAAGATAGTGACCCTAGATAGTTAAGGTGCGTATCAAAAGAACGATTTCAATGAGCCCAGACTGTTGCATCTTCCCATAACAAAGAAAAGGGCTGAATTCATTAACTTGAGATGTCTGTTTTCTCTTTAGTTAACAGTAACCTTTTTGATGTTCTTAGTACCTGTTTATTTTATTTTATTTTTTTCAAAAACTCCTATATATCCTGGTTCCTCCCTTACCTCTTTGGAACAGACCCTCAGAGCCATCTGAAAGACTGACTCCTGGGCTTTGGTCCTCAATTTGTCTGCTGAACAAAACATAATTCTCAACTTTTAGGTTGTACATTTTTTCTCAGTCAACAATAATGAGAAAGCACCTAGCACACACCGTGGCACACAATAACATCTCAGTAAAGTTTAGTTCTTGTGATAGTAAGGGCATTTTACATTAGTAACTCCTGATTCTGAAGAGGAAAAGAAAAGCTTACAGTTGATCATGGAAGAAAGACTCTGTGCTTATAATTTGAAAAATCCAAACGTGCCCTTTAAAAACACAGCTCACCCCGAAGGCTGCTAAAGAGATGTCCAATGGAATATAAGGAGATATATCTTATTTTCAAAAGGGTTACCTCATCCCTGAAGTTTGGCAATAGTGATTTTCCACACACAGGCAAGAATTTTATAGATTCCTTTTAATAACGACCTGCCAGGATCAGTAACAGTGACGGAATATCGTTTCATGACTCCAAATTCAACTCTTCTTAAGAGTACTGGAGCAAAATGCCAACCAAGTGTGGGATTTACTGATTTAGCTGTGGAGGAAAGAAATTCTGCAGATCAGATCGATACAGCCAGTAAAAACAAACTGCACAATCCCCATTTTCTGCCGGAGGTCTGTAAGTGAGGGCATTAGATGAGATACCTGAATTATTCCTGAACACTTCATCTTGAGTGGCTGGAAATGGTATTTTACAACCATTACAGGGAAAGACTATGATTTTAGGTCACGATGATTAAATTAAGCATCCTGTACAAAAAAGTTATAGTTAACATTTTGCGGGGGGGTTCAAAAATTAGAATCCATAAGGGAATAGTTTTAATCGGTCAGAGTAAAGGGACAAACTCAAACTTCCAATTAATTAGTTCAATGACTTTTAGGAACCACATCTCCTGCAATAAGAAGATATAAATTTAGAATATAATTTTTTTTGGACAACTGACAGCCATATATGGAAGCATGATTACTCATGACTACTTTTAAAACTATTTTATCATTGTCATCACCATTATCATTGTATTTTTACTAATAATGTTACTTTAGCACAAGAGCAATTTCCCTTTTGTCCACCTAGGGAACTAGCCATTTCGAAGATCTGACATGTATTACTGATAAGGGTATAAGTTAGTGGTTATTTCGAAGGATAATTTAGCCTTGTCCATTATAATAGAAAACCCATATTTGCTTCAACCCAAGAGTACTACTGCTAAGTAACTCTCTGAGAAAAATATTCAGAAATGTGGCCAAAAAATGAAAACAACCCATACGGTTCAATGAAACATTGTGTGTGCAAATGAAAACATGAATATAATGTGAACGACCTTCATTCAGGGAATGGTAAAATAAGCTGTACGTGTCCACAATGTTAAACATTTGGCAACAATTAAAACAAATAAAATAAGTATATACCCATAGACGTGAGACGATATCTATAATCAGCAGAATATGTTTAACAACTGGCTCTCCAGGGGAAAAAAAGCCCTGATTTGCAGTGTTTGCTGCTTCCCATGGTGTAAATATTCCCACCACGGCCAGCTTCAAGCTGTCAATGTGATGCTATTGAATGTGGAGTTGGAAAGAGATGCCTGTGTTGGCTCTCATGAGTGGGTGATGCTCGGCTCCAGTATCTCACTGTCAGTATATTGTTATGCAGGCTGATACATGCAATATACTATACAACTAAACCACACATCACTGTGCACTTTTCTGTGTACATACACATCAAACTGGGTAAGTGGATCACCTCTGGGGAGGGAAGCGAGCCTGCTGGTGGAGAGGCTGTTAAATAATGACTTCCGCTTTGTATTATTTGAACACTTTTAAGCTGAAAATGTATTAACTGTGTTTTTAAATTACATTTAAAGAATAATGGCAATTATATGGAACATGTCCTTGAAAAGGTAGATGAGATTTTGATAAACTGGCCTGAGACAGGCTTGAACACAGAGGGATTGATAGACAAAGAGATGGAAAGAGATTGGATTCGATTAGAGATAGATTAGATAGATTAAGAGATAGATAGTATAGATTGATAGATTAGATTGATAGATTAGATTAGAAACAGGGGAAACCTAGTCGTGATATTAAAAAATCTCCTAGTATGTGATGTGCATCACAATTATAATGATTAGTACACCCCTCAAAATACCTGGAATCTTCCTTCATAATAAATCCTGGGTGAATGTTCAAATCAGACCCAAACAGTAAAGGGTGATTCATAACTGGTTGATCATTACCTACACACACCCCGCCATACACACTGACTGTTTCTCTGTTCTTTGAACACACTATGATCTTTTCTACCTCAAGGCCTTTAAATTTGTTATAAAGTTTGCCTAGAATATTCTTCCTTCATATTTTCCCAGGTCTAGCTCATCTCCATCTTTCAGGTCCCAGCCGAAATGCCTTTGTGTGGGTATCAGTGTAGTTGGGGCTAAACGATGGCCTGTCTTGGATACAGCACTAAGGAGCTCGGACATCATCCTGAAGGCAACAGGGGAGATTTGACAGATTTTTGAGCAGAAGAGAGATTTGTTAGAGACAGAGCTTTAGATAAATCATTTTTGTGGTGTTTTGTAGGATGAATCAAAAAGGGACAAGATCGAAAGCAAGAAGACTAATTACAAGGCCGTTGCAAAAGTCAAAATGAGATATGAAGATCAAAAATAATGATGGGGAAGACCGATTGAAGCACGACTTACGAATCAGTAAATGAATAAACATGCATAAACACACACACATGATTTTTGCACACATGCCTCAAACACAGAATATCCTTAGATCACAGCACAAGGAGAAAAGATGTCCAACAATGTGAAATGTGAAAATACGTGATGAGATCTGCACCTTGAAGGTTTCAATTGGGTTTTTGGATTTTAGGTCCACTCAGCATTGAGTGGGAACAGGACAGAAGGATAGATCATCATTCCCTTCCTTTAATCTACACATGAAGAAGTCAGGTTTGCATCTGGAAATCAGCTCGTTATTGATCTTAACCTTGTTAATATTCATGAAGCTCTATCAAGAGGTAGGAGATTTTAACACGGTGGCCCCCACACTCTAAATCAATTCTCATTGATTTCAATAGGCTTCGTCCATCCAAACATTGACATTGCCCCCTCCCATGAAAACCTGTTCCCAAGGTCCTTTGGAACACATGAGTGGTACAAGAAGCTGGTCAGCCTTGCCTGCCATTGTCTGGACTTTGGGAGCACTCAGAGTGGAGAGAGATGATAAACATTTGAGCTGCATCTGCTCCTCTTTGGGACTATGTGAGGCTGACTGTCTCCTAAATCCATTCAGCCACAAAGCTATGCTCCCCTCAAGTCCCAGCTACCCAGAGGGAAGATGGAGCCCTTCCTACCTTTAGGCACATGTCAATTTCAGGACAAGGCTGATTTTTCCAAAAGCTTAGATGCTACCTGTCCTTAAGGGCCTCTTACAAGTTCAGATGACAACCCACTCTGTCCTCAAATACAATTGAGTTCAGAGCAGAATCTCACAACCAAATCCATAGCTCTGGTTCAGAGTGTTTTATTCTCCTCAACCTGCCCAAGGAAAGGGCTGAGCCATTGCTCAGAGCAAAGGTTTCCTTTGAAGGGCTGGGAACCCAATTCAGGTGACTTTAATTTTGTTATATCTTTTCCTCATTTTTTCTTTTTATTTCTATATTTTTATTTTTGTTATTAGATTTGTGTTTTATTTTATTAATGAAAGTATTTGCCTCATGTACCAGGAAAATGTCCAAACGGTGAGTTGTAAGGCAGAATTAGCTCCTGATTATACTACAAGGAAGAAGAGTTATAACTGAACTTGGTAAAGCTTGTGAACACCAGCCACATGACAAGAAACTGAAGGTAGCTTCTGGCCAACAGCCTGCAAGAAAGTGGTTTCTGCCAACAAATACATAAGCAGATTCTTCCCCAGACGAGCCTCAGATGAGACTCCAACCCTGACTGACAGCTTGATTGCAGTCTTGTAGGAACCCAGCTGAACCCCGCCTACACTCTGTACCCACAGAAACTGTAAGATAATAAATGTGTGTTGTTCTAAGCCACTGAGTTGTGTTAATTTGATAAGCAGTAATACCTAGCCAACAGCATGCTTGTGTAGCTTACATTGCTGAAGGCGCACCACAATTTAGTAGTTGAGATATCAAATATCAGGTCCACCAAGAATCAATGATCAAACTCCACTTATTAAGAGAGTTTGGTAGATACTTGGCACTGACTTTACATATTCTAATCCTCCCCAAACGCTACGAGGTATATACAATCATTATCCCCATTTTTCAGATGAGGAGACTGAGCTACAAAGCAGTGAACTAGCTTTCCCAGTGCTACCCAGATTTATAATCATGGAACATTGCTTCAAACTGGGTCTATCTAACTGCAAAGGATGCTCTTAAACACTGAACTGTCTCAGGTGCTAAAACCACACCACAGAGTGTGTGGCCCAAAAAAACAGATCAGGTAGGCCTTTGCCCATGTAGATATTTGTGCTAGCCTTGATGATCTAGGTATTATAGATGAGGAAACTGAGGCTCATGGATTTCAAACGTTTCATCATAGGTCATCTACACTGGATGGCACCAGGATTGGAATCTGGGTCAGTTAACATCAAAGCCCATGCCATTTCTATCTCTTTTACTGCTTTCTTGCTCGGTATAAAAGTACAGCCTGAACCTCCCCTTTATTTTTATTTATCATCCCAATTTAGCAAACTCCTCTGAACTGTTCTTTCGTGCATTCATCAAACATTTACTAAGCCTTTGCTTTGTGTCAAGTACATTTCAGGCCTTGGAAATACAAAGATAGATAAGACAGCACCTTTGTGTATGTTGTACTGGAGATTATTCTAGCAGCCAAGGTTCATCTATGTCGTTTGCTGTTGTAACATGGTACCTGGAACTTAGTAGATGCTATTATTTTTTAATCAGTGACTGTGCATGTTATTGGAGGGAAAGCCTCTTTTGCTCCTGCTTTTGGCAGCTGCTCCTTTAACTCCACAAGGGAGTGGTCCCTAAATATGCCACTGATTTTCACACCTCCAGACATTTTCCTATGATCCCTTTTCTCCCTTTCTACCCAGAATGCCCTCTCAATCCTTCTTTGCCTGTCTGCATAACTCCTGCTAACCCTTCAAATCCTTGGAATGACACCACCTTCTGCAGCAGGTACTCCGTCCTTTACCAGCACAATTAATCCTGCCTTGGTCACTTTTCCCCCAGCAATTTCACACATTTGATTAGAGCACCTAACATATTCCATTATGGTTATTAGTTTTCGAATTTCTTTCCTCTGTCAGGCTGAGAGTACTTTGCAAATCCAGCTCCCAACTCAGCACAGAGTAGCAGCTCAACGAATGTTGGATGAACTGAATTCAGTTCATTCATTCCACAAATATTTACAAATCCCATCCTCTGTGCCAGGAATGAGATTCGGGGATTCAGCAGTGAACAAAATATGCAAAAATCTCTGCCCATTTGGAGCTGATATTGTATCGATTCCACTTGAGATGCCAGGTTCTATTGGATCCTGTTGGCCAGGTTTTAATTAGCTTCCTTTGTACTGTCTTTCAGTCTGATGCCAGCCCCTGGCTACGTGACTTGGGATTTATTTTGGGAAGCCAGTTTGTGCAAACATCTCTCCAAGCCCTGGGAAATCCTCGAAAAGTCTTTAAATCGAGGAGACCATGTTGTTAACAGACATACCAGCACAAATCTGTCCAAATGAAGTTGTCTTCTCAGAAGCAGCCCCTGCGGGAAGCCATGCTCTCAGTGAGGCTGCCAATGTCTGGACTATTTTTGGACTCTTATTTTGGAGCTGTACATGGGATTTACAGCCCATTTGTGAACAGACTCAATGGGGGGAAATGTCCCTTTTCAAGGCTTCATTTGCCACTAAATAATGCCTAGCCGTGTTTCATAGATGAGACAGGGAATGAGCTCACCAATCCAGCTTTGTGGAAGGCAGAAGGAGAAAAGGAAAAACCAGAAATGCATGCAGGTGTGTTTACTAGGCAGTGATACCATCTCTTAGCAGATGTTACCCACACAGCAACCTATATCCTGATCAGTAACCTCTCTTCCCTGGTTACAGTTTATTTATCCATTCCCCACTGGTTGTCATTGATGTATTGATATGTATTGGTATTGATAGGATGTCCCTGATGTATGTCACTGTTGCAGTTGGTGAATCCAATGTTCCCTATTCACAAGTAGCACTTCCGAGAGTATTTGTGCACATGTGCAAAAGATTATTGAGGGTAAATACCCAGCAATTGAAGTTTCAGGTCATAAAGTGTGCACATAGGCAATTTGACCCGTTATTGCTAAACTGATCTCCAAATGAGATGTACTCACTTACAGTCATTCTGCAGTTTGTGAGAGCATCCCTTTCTTCACGTACTCAGCGAAAATCGGCATCACATAATGGGTGGGAAATGGTATCTCATTTTAACTTGGTATCTATGACTTATTAATGTGCTTGAGCATTTTTTCCTATATGCGTATTGGCTGTTTGATTTTCATATTCTGTGCATCCTCTGTTTATATCTTTTGTCCATTTTTTTCTAGTGGACTATTTGTCTTTATATTATTGATTTATAGGAGTGCTTTCTATATTCCGGATAGAAACTTTTTGTCAGTTATTTATACAAATGTCCGTTGGCATATGGGAGACTTTACTTCATTTTGTCAAAGTTATCACTTTTATCGTTTATGTTCTGTGTTTTTTGTTCATTATTTTTAAAAAACCCAACAACCTCTCTACTCCAAGATCACAAAGATATTCTCATAAATTTTCTTCTAAAAGTTCTATTATTTTGTATTTATTACTTGAAAATTTGATGTTTGTATATGGTCTAAAGTAGGGACAAAATGTTCTTTTTTTTTTCTATAAATATAGCCATTTTCCCCACAGCATTTACTGAATAAAACATTCCCCCTCACTACAACTCTTTGTTATGCCGCCGCTGTTTTTCACCAAGTTTCTATGTGTGTTTAAGGGCTTTTTCTGCACTGTCTGTTCTGTTCCTTTGATTAACTTGTCTATCTCAGTATCACATTTACACTGCTTTAATTACCATAGCTTTAAAATAAATATTGCTGTATGGAACAGCAAGCACCCCGCTTCTTCACAAGTATCTTAGCTATCTCTGGACCTTTATTTTTCCAAGAATACCTTAGGATTAATTTTGTCAAGTTCCACCAAAAAGAAACAAACAAACAAAAACCTGTATGGATTTGATTCAATTTTCTTTGCTTTAAATTGACTTTGTTTTCCAAGAAAAGATAAAATATTCCTTTAGGGAAAGGAAGTAGGAGAGACACCTTTGGGTTTTAGGATATTGGAACCAGGAGTTTGCTTTGGTTCCTGTGCTACCATGAGAGACTTTCTCAGTGTCACCATCACATCCCCACCCTGGATGCCAGGCTGATGGGGTCAGCCGGCATGTGGACACACCTGCAGCTTGCCACTGGGCTCCAGCTGCAGCGGTCCTGCCTCTCCCAGGGCCCAGCCCCAAACTTGACTCTCAGTGTGACACCTCCCTGCCGAGGTCCTGAATCCCATTCAGCGTCCCCCATCCTTGCCTCAGCTCATGCCCTCGCCTGCTCGCCCTTACAGTATCACATCAATGCCCTAATTATTCTCCCCAAAGTATCAAGCCCACCCATACCCTCATCACACTGTTTCCAGACTGGTCTTCCAAACAGTTGGTCATGACATCTCTCCAGAGAGGCTGGACGTGACTTCTCAGAGCTGGGCTGGTACAGTAGCCATTCATTCTAAGGACCATTTAAATGTATGTCTTAATGAATTACAATTCAAAACAATAAAAATTCATATTAGACACATTTCAAGAGCTCAGCTCCTCAGTAGCCACATATTGTTGCTATCACACCTACATTTCTACCATCACAGAAGGTTCTAGCGGGCCGGGCCACAGAGACTCCTAACATCTCTGGTTCCCCAGAGTAAGAGCCAAACGCTGTACATGACACCTGTTGCTCCTGCCCTCATAGCCCCCACCTGCCCATTTCTCTCCCTGCCTGCCTGCTTGGATTATCATCTGGACATTTTCTCAGCCCTCCAAACACCTTAGACCTTCCTGATCTGGGCTCCGGGTCAGTCTGTCCCTGTAGCTTAGAAGGCCCTTCCTCCTCCAGTTTTTCTCCCTCCCAAATCGATTTCTCCCTTCAGGGCTCTGCTTAAACATCACCGCACCTCTAACATCTCCTCCTCCCCAGTCTTCTTCTCGCAGCTTCGACAACGCACTACCTACATCTCTATGGCACTCAGGCTCTATGTTACTAAACTAAGTTCACGCAGGACAGCGATTGTCCACACAGTTCCACATACCCTCGGATCCCAGCTCAGAGCCCTGCCCCTAGAAACTGTCAGTGCATAATTATGGAACCTAGTTAAGCACAAACGTCCCCCAACCCCGCGTGTTAATCTGCTCGCTCCAAGCACCCCTCTGCCCTATCCCTTAGCCCCTGCCTGCCCCCAACCCCCTTTGCTACTCACTCCCTATGTTTAATTCCACTTAATTGCAAAATGGTCTGCTTGGCTCCCTGTGCCGCCAAAAGTGTTTGTGTAAACAGCAGAGAGATCCTGTTCATTATAAAGACTTCCTCACATTCATTGCAGCCGGTTCCGGTCTCCTCTGATTGTAGAGGAGATAGGACCAGCCACTTGGAGACAGGAAGGAGTTTATTGAAAGGGAACACAGCAGCTCTGAAGAGAGAAAGCAAGATATACACGTGGTGCATGTGCTACATGCTTCTGTGCCTTAGGAGAGACAGAGAGGGACAAGGAGAGATGGAGAAAGAGAGGGAGGAAGAAGAGGAAGAGAGCAGGAAGAAGAGCAGAGGCACAGAGCAAAGTCAGAATAGAGAGAGACCCAGACAGAGACTTGTAGCTGGAGGTAGACAGACAAAAGTGGTCCCAGGAGCATACCATCAGAGACGATGAGTGGAGGGTAAAGATGACCAAGCTGCTACATGCCCCACCACCACAGCATGCTTGTTCGCAGGCAGCACAGGCCACAACAGGCATGATGAATAGAGAGCGCTGATACACAGAAAGTTGGAAAAGCCCTCAAGAGATCAAATAGAAACCAAATTCAACTTCAGCCACCAGAATCTTAAAGACCAGCAAGATCAACCCTGAATGTCGTTCATGTTTATCTCATCCTGCCCCTCTAAAAAGACCCAGAAAGAAGTTGGCGCTGTGGGCTGTGGTTCCTTTGGAGTTCCCTAGCTAGAGTTCTTAGCAAGAATCGGTGTCTCTGCTGTGAACAGCACCAAATTGAGGCTTTAGTGCAACAGGCAAAGTATGACCAAAGCTTTTTTTCCCTAAATTTGTGACTTCTGGAGTTTTCAGAGTTTAGAATGTGCCAGATGAAATGACGCCTGGTCACTGGAGAGGGACAGCCTTTTAATGATAGTGAGAGGCTGCTTTCAAGCCACATAAGAAATCTTGTCCTATCTCTCTCCAGATTCCTCAAAAGTCTACTCTCAAGTTCTATCAGCTTAGGCATCAATCTGGGCAACTTGCTGCCTCATTTGCTCATCTGTTCACACACATTCATCAAGTACCTCGTGTAGTTCAGCATCATGCCAGGTGCTTCAGTGGCAAATGACACAAACATTCCTTGCACACATGGGGTTCTGTGTATAGTACGGACAAGCAGACACTAAAGAAAGAATCATATAAATACGAACTGCACAAGAAATATGGATGTGAGCAACAAATTAAAAGAGCATGGGGCCCCAAAAGAATTGAAAGCAGAGAATTCATCTTCATAAACTAGGGCTACCGTAACAAAATACCAAAGACTGGGTGGCTTCAACAACAGAAATGTATCTCTCATAGTCCTGGAAGCTGTAATTCTGAGATCAGGATGCCAGCATGGTCAAGTTCTGGTGGGACCTCTCCTCCTGGCCTGCAGATGGTTGCATTCTCACTGTGTCCTCACATGACAGAGAGGAAGCTCTGTGCCTCTTCCTCTTATTCTAAGGGCACTAGTCCCATTATGGGAACCCTACCCTCATGACCTCATCTAAACCTTATTACCTCCCAAAGGCCCTATCTCCTAATATCATCACATTGTGAGCACACAATCATTCAGTCCCTAACAGAATCAATAAGATGCTTATATATGAATGTTCATAGCGATACTACCTACAATAGCCAAAAGGTGGAAACTACCCAAATACCCATCACAGGATGAATGATAAACAAATTATGGCATATACATACAATGTAATGTTCCACCTTAAAAAGAAATTAAGTACTGATGTATGCTACAACCTGAATGAAATTGAAAACACCATGCTAAGTGAAAAAATTACAGTTACAAAAGGTCACAAATGCTATGATCCCATTTATATAAAATACCCAGAATATGTAAATCCATAGAGACAGAACACAATAGGTGGTTGTCAAGGTCTGAGAAGAGGGGCAATGGATAGTAACTGCTTAATGGATACAGTGTTTCCTTTTGGGGTGATGAAAATATTCTAGAACTAGATAGAGGTGGTAGTTGCACAACATTGTGAATGTACCAAATGCCACTAACTCATTCTCTTTAAAAATGGTTCATTTTATGTTATGTGATCTTTACCTTAATAGAAAAAAAAAGGTGGCCCTAAGAAATGGAATATTATGGAATGACCTAATTTAAACTGAGAGCCAAGGAAAGGCAACTCTGAGGAAGTGGCATGTGTATGAAACTCAAAGGATGAGTAGAAGTTAGTAGGGGGAATAGTGGAGGCAGCAGGATGTGGGCAGAGTGAATAATACCCAGGAAAGCCATCGGGGGAGAAAGAGCTGCTTGGCACATTTGAGAATGAGAAGGGAGCCAGGGTGGCTGGAGGACAGAGAGCAAAGGAAACTGAGGCCGGAGGTAAAATCAGACAGTCAGTGGCATATCTTTATGGGCATTTTGGTTTTTGGTTTTTGGTTTTAGCATTGATGGGCATGGAAAAGAGAAGTGACATGATCTGGTATACATTTAAGATCAATCTGGCTGCTTTGAGAAGAATGGATTGGAGGTAAACAGAAATGGTATCAGGCTCTTGATTAGAATCAATCTCTCCTTCTCCCTCTCTCTCTCCTTTTCTCTTTTTTCCTTTTCTTGTTTCTATATATGAACAGAATCTGGGCTGAGTTTAGAATTCTTACATCTCAGCTTTTTTACCATGAAAGTTCTGTAGACGTTACTCCATTTTTTCCTAACATTTCCGGTGGCAGAAAAGAAGTTTGGAGCTGACTGGATTTCTCATTCTTTCTATTTCTTATGTTCACCTCATTCCTTCTTCCTTTTTCCTTAAGATTAAAGCAAAATTATCAAGATGTAGCTAGGTATTTCACTCATGCTCACACTATGGCTTTTCCAAGGAATCTATTTTTTTGGCTCAGAAAAGTTTCTTCTATTACATCTCTGATTTCTGCTTTCTTCTTTTTCTTCTGGGATCTTTTTCAGAAACAAATTAGATCTGTTCCATCTCCATTTTTGTCTCCCACTCCTAGCCTCTTTTTACTCATCACCATCCTTGTTCTGGCTCTTTCCTCCGCATTCCAGGCACTCTTAATCCATTCCTGTTCTGCATCGCATATTTAACCATTGCAGTGCTGCCTCTTCTTTTTAGGATTCCTAAAACAGGTACTGAATTCTGTCCTTACATCCCTCTCTCTTAGGTAATTTAGTTTTTTTTTTTTTAC
Organism: Lagenorhynchus albirostris; assembly: GCF_949774975.1. Taxonomy (NCBI): domain Eukaryota; kingdom Metazoa; phylum Chordata; class Mammalia; order Artiodactyla; family Delphinidae; genus Lagenorhynchus; species Lagenorhynchus albirostris. The sequence continues at coordinate 20,238,623 of NC_083109.1, forward strand.
ACTGCCTACATTTTGCCCATCTCTGTTTTCACTTAAATCTTATTATTCCACTTCTCATCTCTGTTTTCAGAGACCCTGATTTCTACCACAGTATTGAAAACACAAGAAGACATTCTTGACGTTGTCTTTGTTTCTTACATCCTTTGCATATTGCATGCATTTTCTCAATCTTTTGTAATCTGAAATGTTTCACAGAGCTGATGTTGCTGCTTTAGATATTCATCATTAAGCCATGGGATGTGTAAGCAGGGCTGGTGTTTTTCCATAAACATTTTGAGTAAATTGTCTTTGCTTCCCCTTCTGGTTCCCTTTGGTTGTTCTTGGCTTCACAGATCTCCAACTGGAGGGCTTCTTCGGTGTAAATTTATAACACTCTCATTGTTATTGAGCAGCCGGAGGGGAGTTGGGAGGAAGCATGAGCTGTGAGCAGTGTTCACAGGAATATTTATCTCTGCAGCAATTCTTTCCATGCCTGGTGAAGCTGTTGTTGTTCTCGGTTCTGTGTTTTGCATTCACATTTTATTTGGCACACCCTCTACTCCAGTATAAACTTTGGCGATGCCCAGACTCCTTCCTGGTGCTACTGCTTGACACTTGGAGGAAATGCCTCTATAACCCCCTGAGAGGGCTTTCTTTGATGTGGCAGCTACTTGATGTTGGGTCTTCTCAGTGCCCCAGGTTTCAGAAGCTTCTGATCTTTTTCAGTGCAGGTCACAGAGCCAAGGTACCACCAGGGGAGCTTCCCTCACCTTCAACAAATCCTACTCCTAATTAGGAAAACTTAAGGTTTTCCCCCAGCCTATGCACCCAATGCTTTCCATGATGCACAAGTCCTCACTATTGTGACCCCTTTTTTCTTCATGCAGCCACCACATTAATCCTGGATCCTCAAAGTGCTACTGTCAAAATGATGCTGATCCTTGAAGTTCAAATCCTTGAAGTTCAAAAGTTAAGCCCAAATTAGGTCATCCTCTTCCACGTGGCTTTTCCATGCACCCAAGTCTTACTCTTCCAGATAAGTGCATAAGATTCTATCAGAGCCCCTGTTTGTTACTTGTGATACTGAGGCAGGACATAGATGGGCCCCAGGATGAACAGTTTCTCCCCTGTGGACAGAAACTCCATAGTAGCAGAAATTTCATAAAAGCAGGATGATGGACGAGGCTGGGCCATGTCCAGATTAGAGATAATAGACCACATTTTCCTCGTTCTCAAAGTCAAGGAGACCTTCCCGACTACACTTTCACAGAAAGGTTCCTTGGAAGTCAAAAAAGGAGGGGGCGCCACCTCACAGTAAGTGCTGTCAACTACGCATATGTCTCTTCATTATAATCCATCTTGACTAAGAGATGCACTCGCACATATGGGAAGACCCTGAGATATACCAAATGCGGACTCAGAACCAGGCAAAGCAAGATGATTGGTCAAAGGAAACCCAGAAGAAATGCTCCATAAAAGTGATTCAAACTGCCGCAAGGGTGCGACTCTCTCTCTGAGCTCGCTCCTACATGTCTATAGGATCGTGTCTAACCACACATACAGTACCCTTTCTCCTAGTAAACACTTTACTTGTTTCACTACTTTCTGTCTTTGTGGGAATACTTTTCTGCAAAGCTGACTGGCCAGTGCCTTGTCACTAGCCACTGGTCCCTGGTGGTCTGGTGGCTAGGATTCAGTGCTCTCACTGCCACTGCCCGACCTCAATCTATGGCCGGAAACCAAAACCCTACTTCAAGTCACTGAAGGCTGAGGCCACCCAAGATCAATATGAATGCTCTTTTCTAGGAAAGAGTTATAAGTTGAACCTTTGGTGCCTTCCTCAGTTCAATGCCTTCTGCACTATGTCTACCCAAGCTTTCTCAGTCCTCCATAGTTATATTGGGTCATTCCTTAGTTTTCAGTTCTCCCCTGCCCACTCCTTCCCTTTGTTATTTCTTCAGTGGGGATTTGGCCTGAGGTGGGGTAGAGAGTTTAAAAAGAATTTAAGAAGAGATATATGTGTGTGCTCACACTGACATCTAACCCAAACATCTGGGACTTGGACTTACTTGATGGGTTTTGCTGCCATTGTGCTAGCATCATATCTGTCTTAAGGTAACAGTATGTACTGGTGAGCACCTGTGCTGGGTGTATGGCCTAAGGCAACAATATGCAGTGTGTTCAGGTGAACATATAAATATAACTCTCCCAATATGCAGACTTACTGAACAAACACAAAAGCTACCAAACTTAGAAAAGAAAAAATCCCACTTGGACCCATTTAGGTGATTAAATGTCTTTTTACTTTCCTTTTGCACCACAAATTTAGATAGCATACGAATCAAATATTTAAGGATTTAAAAGTAAATAGAGAAACTAACAATGGCTTTAAAAAGGTTTAAAGATGATTAAAAGACTATTAAAATGTACGCCAAAGTAAAAACTAAAGTAACACATTACCGGAGATTCTTATGCTCTGCCTGTGTTGCTTATTTTTTGGCAGGTAGCAGAGAGGCAGAGTTAAACTAATCTTCATTGTTTTTAAGGTGTAAGTGTTTCCTACAATAAACAAGCATAGATGACTTTAATAAATATAAAACAGGGAGAAAAATGAGGATGAGGGACACTGTTGTTCACCTAACAGGATAACCATATTGCTGATCACATTGAGAGCAGGCATATTTTCATCTATTTCAAGGCTAAATATTCAACCTGATATTATCCCCCCTCCTTTCCTGTTGTGTTCCGGCAAAATGGAATAAGACATTTGGGACCCAGGGAACAGTCCGTTATGAGTATTTGGCAAATGTGACCAGGAACTTGGAGAGATGGCTAGTCTGACTTAATGACAGAGAAATAACAAATTAATGTATAAAACTGTACAAAGAATCATAGCCATTTTCACAAGAGGCAGAACTACACTAGACCCTCCTATGTATACTTACTCTCAGAACCTGTTTCCATTTTTCTTTGAGCTCTTACCTCTTGTAAAATATGGAATATAGGGGTGTAGGTATATAGTCTAGGAAAAAGAAGTCCACTACATAATGAAGACAGTGAGAAATATCTGATGTTGCTGTTTTTTTCGTGTGGTTGATAAAATATGATTTTTGTGCATACACAAGGATTAAGGTTAGTGGTGAAAGTCTTGCATTTTATTGTCTCTGAAGTAGAGCTGTGAAAGCAACCTAAGCGTCCATCAACAGATGAATGGATAAAGAAGATATGGTGTGTATATATATATATATATATATGAATACTATATATACATATATATAGGAATACTACTCAGCCATAAACAAGAATGAAATTTTGCCAACTGCAACAACATGGATGGACGTGGAGGGTATTATGCTAAATGAAATAAGTCAGACAGAGGACAAATACTGTATGATATTACTTATATGTGGAATCTAAAAAATACAACAAACTAGTAAATATAACAAAAAAGAAGCAGACTCAGATATAGAGAACAAACTAGTGGTTACCAGTGGGCAGAGGGAAATGGGGAGGGGCAATAGAGAGGTAGGGGATTAAGAGGTACAAACTATGAGGTATAAAGTAAGCCACAAGGAGATATTTTACGACATGGGGAATATAGCTAATATTTTATAATAACTATAAATGGAGTATAACCTTTACAAATTGTGAATCACTATATTGTACACCTGTGACTTACATTGTACAACAGCTGTACTTCAATTTTTAAAAGTGGGCTGTGGAATATTTTCCTCTTGATTTTCTTAGGGTATGTCCAAGAAGCACACATGTCATGACATTCTGTCCTGATGTTCTTATTTTAATAACGAACAAAAATCAATGCCACCTTCTCCCAGACCAAATGGGCAATTGTCAGAATGGTGGTATAATTTCTGCTGAAACATTTGAGTTCTTCATTGTTGCTTTATTTAAAACCCTCCTTCCTTTAGAAAATATCTGCTACTGTGCTGTGTGGAAAATGGTGATCATCCCTTTTCCTCCTCTTTGGACTGGGCTATGGGAAGTTTGTGCTCAGAAGTGGGGTCCTGTCCACCTTCCATCATGCAAACAGCCTGAGCAATGATTATTTATTTACAGCAGCTAATACAATTGGTGGTAACGACTTCATAGGCAACCTCTAAGTGCAGGCAAGATGAAAAATTTACTAAATTGGAGAATAAAAATGCATAAGAAAATGTACAGAATCAATATTTCATGGCCTTTGCTTTACCTTGCTGTTCACAAATCTCTATCCGAGTTCGCATTAATATTTAAAGCAACAGTCATGCGACAAGTTCAAACTCTGGGTTATTTCACATTAGTTTAGCTTTAGAGGAGTTTTGTTGTTGTTTGTTTCATAAAGTCATGAGGAGCTGAGGAAGGGGGACACAGGAAGTCGTTTAGCCAGGTGACTCTAACTTTGCTTTTTTTTTCAAGCAGGAAGACAAAAATGACGTCTGACATTCATAAAAAAGTTGTTTTAGTCATTCTACTTCTGAACTAAGCCTTACCAATCTTCCTGTTCAATCCTGTGCCAGATTTAAAAGATTATTTTTAAAACCTTGGAAAGCTAATTATTTTGTCAGAAATCAAACATTTATTCACTCATTAGTATGAGCTAAGCTCTAAGTAATATACATAAAACTTAATTGTCCTAAAGCTGCTCAATATCACAAGTTATTAGAGAAATGCAAATCAAAACTACAGTGAGGTATCACCTCACACCAGTTAGAATGGGCTTCATCAGAAAATCTACAAACAAGAAATGCTGAAGAGGGTGTGGAGAAAAGGGAACCCTCTTGCACTGTTGGTGGGAATGTAAACTGATATAACCACTATGGAGAACAGTATGAAGGTTCCTTAAAAAACTAAAAATAGAATTACCATATGACCCAGCAATCCCACTACTGGGCATATACCCAGAGAAAACCATAATTCAAAAGGACTCATGCACCCCAATGTTCCTTGCAGCACTGTTTACAATAGCCATGTCATGGAAACACATCGACAGACGAATGGATAAGGAAGATGTGGTACATATATACAATGGAATATTACTCAGCCATAAAAAGGAATGAAATTGTGTCATTTGTAGAGACGTGGATGGACCTAGAGTCTGTCATACAGAGTGAAGTCAGAAAGAGAAAAACAAATATCGTATATTAACACATATATGTGGAATATAGAAAAATGGTACAGATGAATAGGTTTGCAAGGCAGAAACAGAGACACAGATGTAGAGAACAAACGTATGGACAGCAAGGGGGGAAAGTGGGGTGGCGGGAGGTGGTAGGATGAATTGGGAGATTGGGATTGACATATGCACACTAACATGTATAAAATAGATAACTAATAAGAACCTGCTATATAAAAAATAAAATAAAATTCAAAATAAGAAAAAAGAAATATGAACATTTTGTGAGAAAAGAAAAACAACTTGATTGTCCTGGAGAAGAACCGTAATCTCTAAATTCTCCATGTTTCCATGAATTTATGAAATGATACTCAGTGAATAGGTTCTGCCATTAACCTAGGCAGCTAGGTTAATGGACACACAATTGATGCAATCTGAATACTGAAGGCAGAATATCTTTTGTGTGTGGTGTAAGTTTTGAGTAAATGCAGACAGAAGGATAGCAATTAATATCTCCTTTCTCGATGCTTTACCAAATACTTAAAGGGACATTGGCATAAAGTTCATAAAATCTACAAAATGTTACATTTATATCCAATGATTTCCTCATTTTTATTTGCTTATTTGTTTTGTTTGGGTCAGTACACAAGGAATTTGGAAGTTAGTAATACAGCATTCATTTCACTACTTACCATTAATCTAAAGTCCCTAAACTATTTTAACTTACTACTTTGTCAAGATATGGGCTTGGATTGCACATGGATGCAACTGGAATGAGAAAAAGAAACAGTCCTGTTGCTAGAGAGAGTCTTGAGGACCACCCAGAAACTGCTTCTCAGCGAAGCATTATTCTTCAGAGTGTCAAGTATGTGAGGATTTGTGAAGGTTTTGTATCCATGTCTAGAGATTATTTTACATATGGATGCCTTGGGTCATCTAAAGAAACCTGACTCTGACCAGTGCACAAATAAATACCACAAAGCAAGAGTACAAGATGGCCAACAGCCTTTCTGTTTGGGTCTTGAATTATTTCTAATCCCTGTGAGTCAAAAAGCATTAACTCTATGGTTTCAATGTTCCCCATGTCACATGTTTATTGTCTTCTAATCTAAGCCTGAAAATGGATGTTTTAGTGAAAGTTAGAAATCTATTCAAAGATTTAGAGTGATAGCACAATAATCCCAATGTAAGTTGTGTTGCTAATCATATGCATTTCCATTTTAAGCTCAAGGCAGTGATAGGAAGAAAAGGTGAGAGGTAGGATGCTAAGACCACTACAAAAGCACCAGAAACGCCTTTTGAAGTGTTCTACCCTACATATAATAAATTCAAGTTGTGGCACAAACTCAAGTAGTTTATAGTATATGGGTGGTAGAAGACAGGTAATTGAGGGTGTTTCAGGCTTGCTTGCCCAGCCCAGACCTCTGGATCAGAATCTACTCTTAATTTCCTTATCAACTAATTGAGGCATAAGTCACATCCATTTAAAGTGTAAAATTTGATGCATTTTGGCAGTCATCTACACACATGAAACCACCCCGACTATCAAAACCCTAAAAAATTCCATCACCCCAAAAGATCATGCCCCTTTGCAGTCCTTCCTTCCTTCTGCTCTGGCCCCAGGTAAACATTGGTCTGATTTTTTTGTCACTATGGGTTAGTTGACATTTTATATAAACAGAATCACAGTATATGCTCCCCTTTGGGTCTGACTTTTTTCACTGGGAACAATGCTTTTGAGATTCACCATGCTGTTGACCTTATTAGTAGCTCATGGAGTACTATTCCATGATGTGTATGTACTTGTTTTGTTTCTCCCTTCACCAACTGATGTCTATTTAAGTTGTTTCCAGATTTTTGACTACTATGAATAAAACCACTATGAACATTCATTGTTACATCTTTGTGACGACATTTTTTTGGGGTAAATACCTAAGAGTGGAGTGGCCAGATCATATGCCATGTGTATGTTTAACTTTTAAGCAAATACCAGTTTTCCAAAGTGGTTTTACCATTCTACGTACCTGCTAGCAGTGTATGTGATAGGGGGTTGAACCACACCCTTAATAACACTTGGTATTCTTCTTCACCTCATTAATTTTGGTTATTTCCAGTGCTGTGTGGTGGTACCTTTTTGGGGTCTGCATTTTCCTGCTCACTAATGATGTTGAGAGAATCTGCATTTTGACAAGATCTACCACGTGCTTTACATACACAGTAAAGTTTGAGTAGCATTGATGTGGAGAACTTGAGCAGACAGAGAAGGTTCAGCGTAAGTGCTAGTAGAGGCCATGATAAGAGCCAGGAACTATGGTAAACTCAGTGATGACCACACATTAGTGGTGACTCCAATCCGCATGGTTGGGTACTTTCTACAGCAGCGTAAGAACTGAAGTGGCATGTGGTAGGCTTCTGTAATGGATCATTTATTTCTTAAACTCACATTTTTCTTCTTATTTTGGAAAACAGAGATAGTTTAAAGAGGAAGAAAACTAAAATTTTCTATAAATCTGTGATGTAGATGTAATCTTTTTATCTATAGCTTTGATACTATATTAATTTCCTATTGCTGCTATAACAAATTACCATCCACCATCTTATTATCTTACAGTTCTGGAGGTCAGAAGTCTGAAAATGAGCCTTATGGGGCTAAAATCAAGATGTTGGCGGGGCTGAGTTCCTTCTGGAGTCTCCAGAAGAGAATCATAACTTGCCTTTTCCAGCTTTAAGAGGCTGCCCACTTTCCTTAGCTCATGGCCCCTTTCCAGCAACAGCATCACTCTAACCTCTACTCCCTTTTCTGTCACATCTGCTTCTTTGCTTTTGACTGTCCTACCTTTTTTCTTTCATTGATAAGGACCCCTATGATTACATCAGGCTCACCCAGATAATCCAGGATAATCTCTGATCTCAAGACCCTTGACTTAATCACATCTGCAAAGTCCCTTATGTCATGTATGGTAGCACATCTTTGGGGGCCATTATTCTGCCTACCATGCATGCATTTCTTTCCAAGCATATTTTTCTACCTAGTATGACAGTATTTAAATACATACTAAATCAGGATGTTTTGAAAATCTTCTCTCCCCTTCCTTATAAGGAGAAAAGCCATTTTTATGGATAGAGAGGAAGGCTGAAGAAGCCGAGAGAAGGTCAATTAATCCACAGGATAATAATATATAGCAATAATAACAGCAAGAATAATAACAGTTAACAATTATTTAGTTCTTTTTTAAAAATAAATTCATTTATTTATTTATGGCTGCATTGGGTCTTCATTGCTGCGTGCGGGCTTTCTCTAGTTGTGGCGAATGGGGTCTACTCTTGGTTGCAGTGCACGGGCTTCTCATTGTGGTGGCGTCTCTTGTTGTGGAGTATGGGCTCTAGGAGCGCGGGCTCCAGTAGTTGTGGTGCATGGGCTCAGTAGTTGTGGCTCGCGGGCTCTAGAATACAGGCTCATTAGTAGTGGCGCATGGGCTTATTTGCTCTGCATCATGTGGGATCTTCACAGACCAGAGCTCAAACCTGTGTCCCCCACATTGACAGGCAGATTCTTAACCACTGTGCCACCAGGGAAGCCCCAATTATTTAGTTCTTAAGCCAAACAAAATTCTATGTATTCATACATACTGACTAATTTAATCTTTAAAAAACGCTGCACACTCTGGAATGTTTGTATCCCCCCAAAATTCATATGATGAAATCTTAATTCCCAGGATGATGATATTAAGATGCAGGGCCTTTGAGAAGTGCTTTATCATGAGGATGGAGCCCATCATGAATGGGATTAATACTCTTTTAAAAGAGGCCACACAGAGCTCCCTAGCCCCTTCCTGCATGTGAGAACACAGCAAGAAGTTCTATAAAACAGGAAGTGGGTCCTCACCAGCACCAACTCTGCTGGTCTCTTGATCTTGAACTTCCTAGTCTCCAGAACTGTGAGAAATACATGTCTATTGTTCATAAGCCACCCAATTTATGTTATTTTTGTTATAGCATCCCAAACAGACTAAGACAAACCTCATGAGGCTCTGTGTTAGTTATTCCCATTTTATAGGTGTGTAACTGAGGCACGGAGAGATTAAGAAACTCACCCAAGATTCTACAGCTAGGCAATTTCAGAGGCAGGATTCAAACCCAGGCTCTGTGGTTAAAGTGTTCATTTTTTTAAATGCACTGGGTTAGTCAAAGTTCTTCAGAGAAACAGAACCACTTGTATATATATATATATATATATATATATAGAGAGAGAGAGAGAGAGAGAGAGAGAGAGAGAGAGAGAGACAGAGAGAGAGAGACAGAGAGAGAGAGAGACAGAGAGAGAGAGAGACAGAGAGAGAGATTTATCATGAGTCTTGGCTCCCAAGTTTATGGAGCCTGAGAAGTCCTATGATTTGTCTTCTGCAAGATGGTGGCCCAGAAAAGCCAGGGGTGTGATTTAGTCTGAGTCCAAAGGGCTGAGGACCAGGGAAGCCAACAGTGTAAACCCCAGTCTGAGGGCTGGAGATGATATGAGATATCTCAGCTCAAGCAGGTGAACAGGAAACAAAAAAGGACAAATTCCTCCTTTCTCTGCCTTTTTGTTCTATCTGGGCTCTTCAAGGTGTTGGATGACACCCACTCACATTGGGAAGGACCATCTGCTTTTTACTGAGAGCACAGATTCAGATGCTAATCTCATCCAGAAACACCCTCACCAGCACATCCAGAAATAATATTTAATCTGGGCACCTTTTGGCCCAGTCAAGTTGACACAAAATTAACTGTCACAACTTGACATGGCAATAACTGGAAAAAGATGAAAACAAGACAGAGGTGGAGAAGGATGGAGGAGGTTAGAGGGGTAAATGATGGCAGGGGCAGAGATGTTTATATGAAATTGGACTATCTTAGAGGTAAATAGAAGAGAGGGAAGAATAGTTTAGCTAGCTACTGGAGGCACTTGGATTTGGAAGAAAGCTATTGAAAGGAGGGCTTTTAGGAATTTTTCCCGTATGATGAGCAGTGGACCTCTTTGCCTAGTATCCCAGCGAAACCATTATAGAGGTCCATACTACCTGTCAATGCATTTGGGGTTAGCTGTAGCTTTGTCTAGTTTTGCCTTCTGTTTGATATTGTAGATATTTTGCTGAGGTGAGCTTCAAGGTAAAAGAAGGGAGGACTAGTTTATCTCAGGGATCAGCTCTGGTTATTGTCTCTGCTGCTTTTGATTCACTTCCTGTTTTCTTTTTTTTTTTTTTGAATGTTACAACAGGAGCATTTTCCTGTAATAAAAATATTTTTCAAAAATATGACTTGAATGGCCGCCTAACATTTGTCATCTGAATGCCTCATCACAGTTTGTGTGAGCGACAGTAATTGTGCAGGGCCGGGATGAATGGCCTCATCAAAGAGCAGGCTGTCCTTGCAAATCAGGGTGAGGCTCCTCCCCCTGTGCCCAGTTCAGAGAGTTCTCCAGCCTTGCAGTGTATCTGGAGCAAGGTATTTTCTGAACAGGGGGTTGGGGGAGAAGTAGTGACTGCCATGCAGCAGTTACTGCTTGTTCCCTGCATTCTCTGGGGCAACAAGATGGGCTTTTTCTCTCTCAGGGTCATGATCTGAAGGTTGTACACAGTGTCCGTGTTGTCAGAAAGGGCACACATGGGACTTTGTATGGGACTTGTCCAAGCTTCAGGGCAATTATAACTGAACTAACTTCCCTTGGGAAAGAAAAGGTGTCAGATGAGTAACCCCAAACCAGACATTCTCAGAAACAGAAATAAAGTAACCTGGTCACCATCCATATTTGCATTCTCTTGCATGATTTCAATAAATTATCTTTTTTCATCATCATGAGAAATCCGTGAGGGAGATACTATCCCTATTTTATGAACAAGGAAACAGACTCAGAGATTGTTGCCTAAGCTCACATGATAAGTATGTGGCAAGTTGGGCCTCAAGGTCAAATCTTTTGGATCCCAAATTCCATACTCTTGACCTTGGGTCCAGTGCCACTTGCATCAGGGCCTGATTTGAAAGACATGCAGGCATAATTTATGATGTGCCTGTGCTGCTCAGATCAGGGCTCCCCAACTCTTCCCACCATCCCCTCAAACCTCCATTTCCAGGGGGTAAATGTTTGCACCCCAACACCCCACCGAGGACCAGCATCCTCCTTGAGTGGAAGGGCAGTCTATAGACCCTACCACCTGGGCAACTACTGCTAGCCCTTCCCTGCCAGGCCTCTTCTACTTTCCCCATCTGTAAGGGGTCCAGGGTCCTGCCCAGTCTGGCTTTAAGTTTTTGTGCACCATACCAATCACAACCACACCCTCATCAGCTCACGTTTTGAATCTATTAATATACATTCTGCTTTGGTATTTAGAAATCGTTTGCAGGGTAGATAAAAAATATTAGGCATTTTTTGTAGTTAACATTTTAATAGCTCTCACTTAATTTCAAATAAAAATCTTTATTACATGTTCTGTAGCTGTATGCTTTTCAATATTTTTTAATTTTCAGAATTGACTATAAATTGTGTTCTTTATGACTAGAGATGGTAGCCAATGCTCATTAAGAAGGTTGTATTGTATCTTATCTGTATCGTAAATACGACAAGAAAAAAATCCAATATCATTGCACTAGAAGTCAAGAGTGCCAAGATCTTAGGAAAAAGTGGCAATCACTTATTACTTATTATAATTCATTAAGCTGGTAGGAAATATTTAGATAGTTAACTGACATTTAACAAGATAGCTATAGTGAGTAAATGAGACATTAAGTTCTCTTCTTAAATGCCCATTAGGTTTGCTTTAGAAATTAATTGATATCTAATTCATCTGCTATCAACTATTTTACCCTTTGCCCGCTGAGAAGTTCAACATATTCATGATAAATAGAGGTAAAAGAAAGGGGAACTTAGATTTACTGAGTTCTGCATCAGCCTAATTTAAAAGACAAATGTCTTCATGGTCCCATCAAAGGGGCATCATCGCTGGGTTTAGAGGGAGAAGGCTTCTGACCACATGCCCAGCTGGACCTGTCCAAACCCTCAGCGTCAAAGGCCCATAGAAGGATGGTGAACAAGCAACACATTGAAGGAGCCAGAAGACCCTTCAGTGTGGAACAAGTAAGATATCTGCACGTGTTCAGACTAAACGCATCTAAATGGCATTCAGAAATGGTTGTGGATGACATGGAGTGGGCAAGTGGGTTGTTCATAAATACCTGAGGGTCAGTCCTTGGGAACATGGGGGAGAAATGTTTTCTGTTCCTCTAGACAGTAGAGCAGTGGACTAAAATTATACTTAGTGGACAGGAAGAGCTTCCCAGATTGCCCTGCAAGGAAAGATTCACTGCCCCAAATGCTGGGATTGCAGCCAACAGATTATCAACTTCTTCAATTGTCTCCTCCTTCAGGGTTTGCCTCTGCTGCCGAGAGCTGCCCCCAACAAGGGCACACTCTTCCTGGGACGGTCCCCAGCCAGAGAAGGATTACAGGAGGCATAATTTTGCCCCCACCATGGGACAACTCTAATGAGCCACATAGGCTCCAAAGAGACCCCCAGAATTGGCCAAGGCTTTGTTGTTGCATCACGGTTCAAACCTTCCCTTTGCCCAATCCTGCTTCTGTTCCTTCCCTTCCATAGGTATTGATTCCCTGTAAATATCCCACACACCAAATGGTCTCACCATCTGCTTTTGGAGATCCTAATTTGTAATGTATAAGGAAGGATGAGGGTGATTTTGTCCAATATAAGTGCTGTTACTGCTTTGCCCCCATATGATGGACCATTAGGTTCCCTCAAGTCCTCCCACAACTATTTCTGGGAGTCACCAAGTGGTGTTTCATGGGCATTCCCAGTGACCATGGCAGAGTTTCAGCTCTCTTTGACCTTTCCTATTCTGTCTATTGTTGTTGCCTCTTCCTGAAGTTAAGTTGCCTCCTTATGGCCACATTTTCTCCTGTGGCAGAAATTGCCAGCTGATCACTTAATCTATGTTCTTTCAGGCAAAGAACTAGACTACATGCCCAGCATGCCTTGCAGTCAAGTATGGTCATGAAATTGAAGTCTAGACAATAGAATGTGGGCAAATGTGATGTGTGCCTCTTTCCGTCTTGACCACATCTCACACTTGATCCTCTGAGAGTTCTCCTCCTCCACTGGCTGAATGCAATGACTCCAAAACCCAAGATAGAGGAAGCCTGGGTCTCGACTTTTGGTCAACATGCAAGGTCTCCCTCAGGTGAGGAATACCCATTGCCTTAGTGAGAGAGGAGCTTCTATTTTCTTAAATCACCGAGATTTGATGGTTTATCAGTTATAACAGCCAGATTTAGCTAAAGTAAGATAGCTCCCATCAGACTCCACTGCCTAAGGCCAGGGATTCTGCTGAGAACTTCTGCCACCTCTGTGGACACTTGTATTTCCTGCTGATCAACACCCCTGCTACTGATGAGACACAGAAGACCTAAGGTCTCAAAATTAATCCATGTTCTCAATACACAGAATTCAAGGACAGTTTTTAAGAATTTGGTGAGAATGTGTTTCCCTCTGTGTCATTATGCTTTGATGAATGAGCCTCAAAGTAGTGCTAGTCATACCCTAATACCGAGTGTCTTGAACCAGTTCTTTAGAATTCAATTAAAGCAAATATTCCTCTCCATGGGAGGCTGACCCAAGAGGTAAATAGGATCAACAGTAAGCTCTACTCAGAATTTCCCCTTCCCTTTTGGCAAATAGACTTCGGGCTTGAATCATGCTCACTATTCCTGACTCTCTCTTCCTTCATCTTGAGTTTCCCCCATGAGGCTCCTTAGTCAGCCCTCACTGTAAGCAGACTTCTGAAGGACTAATCTCACCAAGTTAGGGTTCCATGAGGGCAGAGATCTCATGAGCCTTTTTCACCATTGTATCCCCAGTATCTGAAAGAGTTCTTGGTGCACAGAAAATATGCAATGATGTTTGTCGAATGGGTAATGAATGTGTGACATTAAGTAAAGAGCACCACTTATGATCCTGAGAGACCTTTTACAGGTTCTGCACTATGATCAGTCTTGGGGAAGAAAGCGACAAACAATAGAGTTTGTAGGATAGACAATCTTGAGAATTCGGTGTTTCTGCTGCACTCAGCCCTCTCAGACACCCAGCCTGATGGCCATCAGTGATGGTCAACTTCTCTTTAAACAAACTTTATTTTCACTGAAACAAGAAAACAGGTATAACCTCAAACCATAAATTATGAAGCATACTAGCCCAATACTGTAAAATCTGTATCACAGAGAAGTGAGAAGTTGACATCTCACATTTCCCCCCAGACCTTGAGCACAGAACATATTTTTTGTAGAAGTAACAATTAGGGTGTTAAGAGCCTAAGCCAATGGTTCTTGGATTAGTGTCACATGGTCTAGGGAGGTAGTTAGGCTTCTAGAGCAGGGAATACATCCCTCTAGAAACTTCCAGGGAGGGTCTGAAGAAAAGACACTATGGAGACACACCAATTCCATTCTCTCTTACCAGCTTCCCAGATGAAGAAGCTGCCAGAGGCGGGGGTGGGGGGTGGGTGGTGGGTGGGTGGGGGGGAGGCGTAAAGTAGACAAGAAGCAGCACAGAGTTTCTATGTCAAAGCCTTGCTACTCAAAGTGTCGTCTCAGGACCCTCAGCATGTGATGGTTAATTTTATGTGTCAACTTGTCTGGCCATGGTACTCAGGTATCTAGTCAAACACTATTCTAGATGTTTTTGTGAAGGTATTTTTTTGTGTGTGTGTGGTACGCGGGCCTCTTACTGTTGTGGCCTCTCCCGTTGCAGGACGCACAGGCTCAGCGGCCATGGCTCACGGGCCTAGTCGCTCCGCAGCATGTGGGATCTTCCCGGACTGGGGCACGAACCCGTGTCCCCTGCATCGGCAGGAGGACTCTCAACCACTATGCCACCAGGGAAGCCCGTGAAGGTATTTTTGAATGAGATTAACATTTACACTAGCAGACTTTGAGTAAAGCAGATTTTTCTCCATAATATGTGTGGGCCTCATTCAATCAGTTGAAAACCTTAAGAAAAAGACTAAAAAGAAGAGGGAACTCTGCCAGCAGACTGCCTTTGGGCTAGAATGGCAACCCTTCCTTGGGTCTCCAGCCCACCTGCCTACCCTACAGATTTTGGACTTGCCAGCCGCCAAAATTATGTGAACCAATTCCTTTAAATAAACGTCTCTCTGTTCTGTTTTTCTGGAGAATCTTAATACAACATTCAAAGCAATATCTCTTAAGTCCCTTTCCCTCTGTGTCCTTCTTCCTACAACCTCTTGTCCTCTAGGAAGACAGGAATGTCACCATACTCTGAGCCCGTAAATTAATAGTCTGTTTTACTCATCTGTAATTTTTCCTTGACTAACATAAAATGTCTTATAAGTTGCAGTTTCTTTCTTCATGTAGCTGAAATGAAAGTTTCTGGGGGGTAAAAATTGCCTAATGTACATTAGCACCAGTTCACAGCTCTTAGTGAAGCACCTGGCTCACTTAAGGTGATGTGAAAGTCTGGTAAGAGCTAGAATAAGTTACTCTACTCAATGTAAGAGAGCTGGCCAGGAGCTCATTGTTTCTTCTTGTATCAAGTCGTGATGATCTCTTACGGAAGGCACCACAACATCTTCAGTGATGGGACATGGAAATCATGTAAAATCAATTACTCTCAACATCCTCCCAATAAAGTCTTGTCTACGTGTCAACAATCAGCTGGAGCTTCAGTCAATTCAGCCAACTGTAGTAAGACAATGAATGAATTGACAGGTTGTCCCAGTGGTCCAGCTTCTGTCTTTCCATGCTATCTTAACATGGTCTTAGACTGTAGCACTCTGCATATATTACCTTTAGATACCTCATTTGAACAACAACAACAAAAGAGAGTGTCTTATTCATCTCTGGTTCTCAAACACTTGTGAATGAAAAGATCACCTGGACATCTTGGTTTTTTATTATAGTTGTTTTGGTTTTGTTTGGTTTTATCTTGTTTAACCAGGAGAATTCTACTGCTTACCATCTACTCCCTCATCTCATCCCAGGATTCTGACTCACACGGTAGGGGGTGGTTCCCTGGAATCTACTTGTTCTCCTAGATTATTTCAATGTATCTGGTCCGCAGATCACACTGAAAAACACTAAAGTAGAGAATCTGGTTTTCTCAGCTAGAGTCATTGACAAATTGAATGAACCTGGGTTGAAATAGTTATGAGAATAACTCACTGACATTTCCCCTGCATTTGAAAGGTTATTTCCAATCACTTTAATCCCCTGGACTCAGGGCTAGCTAGTCATTGCTTGTTGGTTCAAAGGCTTCCTGAAATATTGTAAAGTGACAAATTGTTGCTGTCTCCAAGATAAGAAATGAATCTCTGCTGGCAGTCCCAGACACAGGAAAAGAGACTCTCAGACCCTGTTCTATGAATTCAGCTCTTTTGGTCTTGATTATATCATTTAATACAAGCAGATATGAACAAAAATCATAAAGACCTAAGAAGGAAGATTGAGAAAGGCAGGAAACATTTAGATTTTCCGCTTGCTCCCAAGTCATAAGAGGATGCCTACTTATACTTATTCAGTTTATTGACACTTTTGTGAATGCTAGTCAAAGTGCAGCTAGTCAATATCATGTACAACACAAATCAAAACTTCCCAGAACCATGGCTCAGATTGATGAAGCCCTATAACAACCTCAATCCACCTAGAACCAAGCTCAATTCTGCAGGTTACACAAAACTCTGCTTATGCAAATTCTTCTCCTAGTATCAGACATAACGTAAGATTCCAGAGAGTCAGTGAGATTCATATCACATAGTGAAATAGAATGTACAGGAATGATTTCCATCATTGAAGTAAGCATGCCACGTAAGTGGCAGTGACCACGAGAAGATCTCTCACATTTCTGCTGCTCTGTTCATCCTCATCCAATCCTGTGTCATTTCTCTCTTTAACATATCCTAATTATGGCTCAAAAGTACCTATTCAAGCAAAGGTATAAAGTCCATAGGAAGTAGCTCTAAAACAAAGCTCTAAAACAAAACAAAGTGATTAGATCCAGGGTGATTGATAAATTCGAACTTCATGCCAGCCTCTGAAATATACAATGGAAGTGAGGCTGCTTCTGCTTACATGGAAGGAGCATAAATGTATTCTAAAGTAGGCTCAACTTAAGCAAAATGCTAAGTGCTTGAAACTTTCCAGAGCAAAATGACAGGAGCATCTGTAAGTGAGAATTAGGTCCAGAACTAGGACCATGATAAGTACCCAACAAATGCACTAAGCTTCATGATTTAACAAATACTTAGAGAATGGCTGCCCAGTGAGTTAGGGCGTTACAGGGAGAGACAAGAAGGAAACAAAAAAGAAAAAAGAATGGGTCCCTGCCCTTGAGGGATAAGAGAATTTTGCATAAAGAACACAATGTGAACAAAGACACAACATCAGGAGACTTCTTAGTGTGTCTAAGCTTCATAAATGATTATTACAAAATGAATGAGCAATTGTCTGAATGTTTTGGGAAGGTTAATCTGCATAGAAATTATGAGGTTGGTGAAAAGAGCTCTAAAGATGAGGATGAATCTTTGGGTTGTAGGCAGCAAATGACACCAAAGGGCACCATCATAAGACTAGTGATATGGGTCAAACTCTGAGAGTTTCTCAGGATATCTCATGCCTTGACCCATGCCATCTGGATCCTAATGCTATCCAAGACCCAGGCCCCAGCTACAAGGATCTCTAGCTAAGTCTCTTTTTTAGGACTCAGTCTCTCATCCATTTATTAACTGATCTATTTTTGTCCTCGGTATCTACTGAGCGCCTTCTCTGACTCACGCTCGATGTAAGATATAGTGATATAGAGACACTGAGCATAGCTCCTACCCTCAAGAAGCTCACAGTCTAGCAAAAGATGCTCTGTAGGAAACAGGTATTACTTAAAAAAAAAAAACACAAAACAAACACCACCACCAACAGCAAAAACCCACGGTACCACACAAGGCATCAGAACCAATGGAGGAAGGAGAGTTTTACCTTCCCCAAGAGTGTAATCAGATGCTAACTAACAAAGAGTAACCTCAGAAACCCTGTTGGACCACTGCACAGTGAAGGGAGGGGTGGTTAACAGTGGAGATCACCGCTGCTTCTTAACCCCTTGGGCCTAAAAGTGCCACAGTTTCGTTTTAAACAGATTCTTATAATTTATATACAGTAACATGTACAGATCTTAGGTGTTTACTTCAATGAGCTTTTTTTCAAATGAGTACAGCTGTGTAACCCAATGAAAGGATTCAGTTTTAAAGGGCAGAAGAGGATAAATGGAGGCAAGAAAGTGATCTTATCACGGACATAGAGAACAAACTGGCAATTGCCAAGGGGGAGGAGATTAGAGGAGAGATGGAGAGGGAGGCTGGGATTAGCAGATGTAGGCTTTTATATATAGAATGGATAAACAACAGGGCCCTACTGTAGAGCACAGAGAACTAGATTCAATATCTTATGATAAACCATAATAGAAAAGAATATAAAAAAGAATGTTTATATATGTATAACTGAATCACTTTGCTGTACAGCACTAATTAACAGAACATTGTAAATCAACTATACTTCAATAAAACAATTTAAAAAATTAAAAAGAAAGTGATTCTGCTTGACATAATAATGCACAGCATTGACCCCACAGAATCGAAGAGTAACTTTGATATAGCAGGAGGCTGAGCCCCATATGGAAGAAATTGTGGACAGATTTTTTTTAAAGAACTGGTGTACCTAATTTCTCATTTTAAACCATTTCAAGGCATTTTCTCATTGGACAAGTTTTCCTTTTTGCCAAAGCTTCTGAAAAATCTACCTGTGCAGGACCTCGTTGTAGTGAGTTTGGTGAATGTGTGTGTGGCTCTGTCTGTGAGTTTAGGTTATCAGGGTGTATGTAAAGAGCAAAAAGGAGTGAGTCCCATGTTTAAGCCACCATCCAGGTGAGAGATTGAGGGATAACCTCCAAGTGTAGAACTAGGAACAAGAATCCTGTGAATTTTCCTTTGGAACACTTACCACAATAATCATTTCACATTTCTTTATATGACCCTTGCTTTTATTGCTCTCTGACCCATCGTTCAGGTTGGATTCTCTGGAAGCAGGTGCTAGGATGGAGTTTGGGGTACACGATGTTTATTAGGAAATAGGGACCAACACGTATGAAAGGGAGGAGAAGGAGGAAGCAGGATTGGGCAGAGAAAGAAGTCAATTCGTGAGGCAGCCTCCATAAAGCCTCAGCCAACCCTGCAGGGAGCTCCAGAACAAATAATGCCGGAGGCAGGCTGCCCCAGGAAGGGCATGATCTTGGGGAAGCAGCCCTCTGCAGAGGAGGCAGAAGCTGAGCTGGTGGTTCTCTGCTGACCACACTCCTCTCCTTCCTTGGAGGAATCTGGTTGGTGTATCTCTGTGTGGTCTACCACACCGGCTAAAGAGGACAAGCCACAAGAGGACAAAAGCGTGTCTGATTTTGCCCACCACTGCTAGCAGAGCATGGGACATCTAGTAGGCACTCAAAAATCTTTATGGTTAATTAATTACTCAAAGCAAGAGCCATGAGCACATAACACCTCCATGAATTCTCATAAATGGAGACTTCCACTGGTGTTTTCTAGATGTGAAACAGCAGGCATTCCCCCCTCAGAAAAAATAATTACATAAATTTAAGATAGAAGTATGCACATTCTAGGGAAGTGTAGTAGAGGGACACTTACACCAGAATGGAAGCTTGAGGTAGGTGTCCTGTGAAAAGCTCTTGGAGTGGATGACTTTGAGTTGAGTCTTGAAAGATAATTTGAAATGTATTAGGTAAAAGTGGAGGTGACTGGATGTGAGTGAAGAGGTCGTGAAAGAAAAGATGAAAATAACTCTGGCTTGAGCAGGGAGGTAGATGATGGTGCCATTTACCAACAACCACAGGAAATGTGCAGGAAGGAGGGCAAGTTCAGTGTTGCTCATGTTTGGTTAGACTGGGGCATCCAGTAGCCAGAGATGTGCATGTCTGAAGCCCAGAGTTGAGATCCAGAGCAAAATCACGTAGGAAGTGATGCCTCCTCCATTTCTCCAATTGAGAAAAAAACAGACCAAATAGGAAAATCCAATATGCTTACGTATTTAGGGATGGGGAAGATTAATAGGGGTCTATTATCAAGGAGTTTTCAGTTACAGGTGACTGGGGAAACCCGATTTGAACTAACACAGCAACAGCAACAAAATATTACCTCTTCCTTTCCCTCATTTCTGCATATCAGCCTCTTGCCTCTTCCCCTGCACAGACAGACTCCTGCAAAATGTCAGTGAGCATCTCAGCGTTCACAAACCAGCGGTTCCGTGGCTAGAGAGGAAAAGTTTTCTGTCAATTCAAGTTAGAAATGTCCAAGGAATGACTTTGATGATGAATCGCATGCTCTCTTTGAACTGACTGCTATGGCTGTGGGGATGGGGAGAGCCAGGACTAACCCAGCCTGGGCCATTTGTCCCTCTTATCAGAGTGGTGGCTTCAGTCACTGTAGCAACAGAAAGAGGGTGCCAGATGGACAGAAACTGCAGACACCACAAGGATTGAGAAAAGGCACAGCCTGAGAAGAAGGATATAAACACGGGAGAATAATGCCCAGCAGCTGAGTGAGTCTCAAAGGCTGTTAAACACATACTCACACAAATCATCCCACACACACACACACACACACACACACACACACACACACATGCACACACTAAAAAACAAAAAAAACATAGGGCTATGTTATGACTAGAGGGGTGTATTAGTTTCCTATGGCTACCATAGCAAATTAACACAAACCTGTTAGCTTAAACAAAAGCAATTTATCCCCTAACAGTTCTGGTAGCCAGGAATCCAAAATCAGGTGTGGATGAGCCGTGTTCTCTCCAAAGGCTCTAGGGGAGAATCCTCTCCTGCCTCTTCTAGTTTCTGGTGGCCCCAGGCCTTTCTTGGCTTGTGGCAACATCATGCCAACCTCAGTTTTCATCTTCACTTGGTCTTCTCTATGAGTCTCTGTGTCTCAAATCTCCCTCGGCCTTTCTCCTAGAAGGAAAGACACCTGCCATTGGATTTGGGGTGTACCCTAAATCCAGGATGAGCTCATCTTGAGATCCTTAACTTAATTATATCTGCAAAGACCCATTTTCCAAATAAGGTGACATACACAGGTTCCAGCGTTAGGACTTGGACATATCTTTTGGGAACCCACTATTCAACCCACTACACATAAGACACATCTATTTGGACATATTGGACACAAGGCAATACGGAGAGGTGGGGACTGTGGCGTATTGGAGGGTATGTGTCCCATCCAAAGCCAGTCATGTTAACTCTGTGTGGCCAAATAAAACACATCCAGCATCTAGATATGGTCCATGGGTGCCCAGTTTTGAACCCAGAGCTATCCTGGATGCTTCTTTTCGTGGGTGATACCTTAATAGTTATGTCACAGTAAATCCCTAAATTTCCAGTCACAATTGCAATGGCAGCTAAGGATGCCAGATTTTTCTTAAAGTCTGATGTTCAGCTCAAAACTGACTTCGCCATCCACTTCCTGCTTGGCAGAAACCGGAAGAAGGATTGTATCCCTTATGTAAAGTGACAAATGAGTAAGTGACTAGGGGCCACTCCAGTTCTGCACAAACCATAAACAAACAAAGCTCAGTGGAGTGGCTTCAGTCAGGACTGCCTTTGTCACTACACCATCAGAACTGAGTCTTAGAGCTGCTTTTCCTGGCTGAGTCCTGGGGGCCACATCCTGGACCTTTCATACCTGCCTCAATGTAAAAAGGACTGATGTGAGACCTTGTGTTTGACAGTCAAAAAATAGTGAGTTCCGATGCCCTGGACCATCTTCTCTGTGTGTCTCTCTGTCTCAAATCTTCCTAAGCCTCTCGTTAATAGCAAGCAGTTGGTATCATTCATTTCGCTTGTAGAGAAACCCTAAAAAGATAAGCACGATCCAGGCACTGTGGAGAAGAGGGAATTGGTTAACAATTCAGAATCAGAGGAAGCTCTTCGTAAAAAAAAATTATTGGAGTGTAGCTGATTTACAACGTTGTGTTAGTTTCGGGTGTACAGCAAAGTGAATCGGTTATACATGTACATATATCCACTCTTTTAAAGATTCTTTTCCCATATCGGCCATTACAGAATATAGAGTAGAGTTCCCTGTGCTATAACAGTAGGTCCTTATTAGTTATCTTCTATATATAGTAGTGTGTATAGAGGAAGCTTTGAGAGGTTCTGCAAGAATTAGGAGAGGTCACCCACTAGAGTGAAAACGCTCCCAGGGGCATGAATCAAGATTCAGAAGTCCAGGAGGGAAAGAGGTTCATTAGCATTCAATAAAGGTCTTGTCATGGACCAGAGGATACGGAACACTGGATTCCTCATCGGGTGGCAGGTGGGTGTCGGAGCTGGCTGTGGACCGCACCGTCTGTAGCCAGTTGGCGACAGCTTTCCTCTGTGGCAAATGCACAGCAAGCATGCAGTGTGATAAAATGTCAGTGACAAATCCAGTGCAATCAGGTGGGAAATCCCCCCTGAGTAATAACACCTCCTCATCACTCATCCCGACCTCCTCCCTTCCCACACGTCTGACGCAGAGAACTCAGCACTATTTTACCTTCAGCTCTGAGCTCTACACAGGTAAGCCATTGAAAGTCTTTTCTCCCAGAGCCCTGGGGCACTGAGAGGGTTAATCTTGTCATGTCAAGATTCTCCTCAGATGCCAGCCCAACTCAGCATCAATTTGACACAGATTTCTTTGGGGGAATCTGGGTTAATCTTTCTGGGCGGGCTGTCCATTTGACGGACGGAAAACAGTTCTGGAATCAGCCTGTACACCTCCTGCGTGTCTCCCCCACTAGCCCCGTCTCCGGATGAAAAATTTAAAAGGGCAATTAAATTTAAAAAAAGCAATCTGATGTTTACAGGCCCTCATAGGTAATTTATAAATGCTGCATTCCAAGGGCCAGTTTTGCTTAAAGAATTTAATTTGGAGAGAGGCTTCTGTGGGAAAGCAGGGTCTGTCTCCCATGCCCACGGGAGATGAATTGAAAAATACAAAAGGCTTGGCTGATATCGGTGGCGGCGCAGTAATGGCTGTCCAGTTTCCTAAGGATTTCTGTGTGCATATGTGTACACAGACTACCTATGCAAGCGATGCTTTACTCTCTGTGTCTGCTTTTATACCTGTGTGCTAAATAAATTCATGGAGGCATAAATACTTAGGGATCCCAAAGATGCTAGACTTAAATGCAATGTGGTTTCCCTAATTGGATCTTGGAACAGAAAGATGGACAATTGTGAAAAAGCTGGCAAAATACAAATAAAGTGGGAAGTTGTTATTAGTAATGTACCAATGTTAACTCCGTAGTTTGGACAGAAGTACCCTGACTATATAAGATGTAACATTAGGAAAGGCCATGCTAGAACTCTCTGTCCTTTGTCTTTGCTACTTTGCTGTAAATCTAAAATTATTCCAAAGTGAAAGTTTCATTTAAAAAGAAATGCTAGAGGTCATCAATCTAATATTTCTCAACTATTCTCTTGTCTGAAGATCTGAGAAATAACTATTTGCATTTGGCCAAGCTCATACAACCACCACCCAGTGTAAGGAGAGCAGATTGCAGCCCTGATCCCTTTTATTCTCTCTCTTAACCTTTTATGTGCTTCACAATTTGCAGTTACTTTATTAATCTATTCACCAATTTTGCATCTATTTCTCCCAGTAGAATGTAAGTGTCCCGAGAGGAGGACACGTGATTACTTCATCTCATCTCAGTATCTCTGCTTCCTAGCCGGGCACCTGGTATAGAGTATGCAGTAATAAAACCTTAATAAGTCTAAAAATGGAAGTTTTTGCATTTCATTTCCCTTCCCTCCTCGTAAGATCACCCACTTCTGGAATCAGTGGCGCTGGCAGCTGTTTAAACAGCTACCAGGCAACATTGCATCTAGGGAGGAGAGTGTGATGTCTCCTTTCATAGAAAGGGTGAGCTCCATGGGGGTAGGAGCATTTGTGCCTTCTTCCTGCCTGGAACGTTGTTGATGCTTATTAAACATTTTGAGGTTGAATGTCAGAGAAGTGTTGGACATAGAAAAACAGGTGGAAGGGGCTGTGCGATGCCATGGGAACTGAAGGACAAATCTAGATGGGGGTGGGGGTCAGAGAGAAACAGCCTTGGGGTGCAGAAGGAGAAATGTTCTGAAAACTTGAGCATCAGTTTCCCAAAGGGAAAAAGAAGAGGAAAGCAAGATGCAGGGGTCTGGAGGATCCCAACCAGCGGTCAGGAAGGAGTACCTAGAATACATACTGTTTGCCTCACTTGACGGAACATGCAATGCATGTCTTCTCTACTGCACCCTCTCTGCATCTCCCATCATCAGGCATTCTCTCAAGTTCCTTCCCTGTGGCTGTCATCAACTTAACTCCTCTTGTTTTCCACTGCTACTAATAAAGTCATTATAACAGAAAAAATGTACTAAGGATTTGTTATGTAAAAATTTTACATCTATTATCTCACTTAATCTTCATAAGATTAATATGAAGCAAAAATTATTATTCCTGTAATTTTTACAGATGAGGAAACTGAGAATAGGGAAATATAGTAACTTGCCTAAAGTCACACAGCAAGGAAGTTGCAGAGGGCAGGGTTTGTGCCCAGGTTTCTGTGATTCCAAGGTCAGCACTATTATAATGCTGTTGACCAAGACCAAAGAATCAACTACCTGTTCCAAGAAGGTGGTGCCTGGATCTTCGTCCTCCTCCTCAGGTATCTCTTATCTGTAGTTCTACTGCACCTATCTTAATTCAGTTGGTCGTGATCTCTTACCTGAACCATGACATTTGCTTCCATCAGTCTGTCCTCTGATTCTACAGAATCATCTTTCTAAACAGAAGTTCCAGTCCTTGTATCCCCTATCCAGATATTTTCATGAATCTCAAGTATCAATGAAATGAGAAAAATGTCCATCCACCTTAGAATTCCAGTTCTGCTCCTACCCAAACAATCTCTGGCATATTATTTAAGCAACATGAAACAGTTTTCTCACATCCAAAATGGAAATTATGATTCCTATTTAACTGCAAGGAGTAAATAAAATAACACATGATAACTGCCTAATAAAGCAAAAGTCCCACAGAAATGCCTTAATGAATTTATTGTATTTCTTCTAGAAGGCCAGTTACCTAATAGATCTTTGGAACTGAGGAGACAAAGGGCATAAGAGAAGAATCAGAGAGGCTGGGACTTGGAGTTTTGCTTCAGATGCCAGGAACTCACTTCCTAGGATTTTGCAGCATCTTCCAGAGTCTAAACCTGTGTTTTGACTTGTCTTTTCTGAAACAATGGGATGCATGCAGCTCAGTGAATCGGCAGCTGTGATGGAGGAGAAAGAAAAGGAGATCTTCTACTTAGCAAAGGATCCAGGCTAGATCCTTTGGCTAGAAGGTCTTGGCTAGGAGGTCTCTCTTGGAGTGTAGAGACAGACTGAAAGCACATCTCAGCAACTAAACATGTGCAGCCAGGCCATAGACTCAGGCTTGATGCCCTAAGAGATCTTCATCACCATGCCTTGGAAGTCCCACACAATTTGTTCTTCTGGCTAGACCCCTCCAGGTAACATCCATGCCTGGAAGGTAAGTAATCTACTGATAGTTAAACTACTAATAAGTAGAGGATCATGGATCAATCAGAAATTTCAAATATTAGGGTCAGTATTTCAAAAAATACTGTAAAATGTGTACATTCACCTGCTACAAGTTTGCATGGGCAGGAGCCATATCAAGTCCATTGGAATTCCTGATTCCCTTATGTCGATCAAAAATTTTGATCCCTTGTTATGTGTATTTCAGTTAATAAAAATGAGGAGCATGACTATTCAGTAATAAATGCAGCTTGTTTGGGTATATGCAGAATTTTGCAAAACATAGTAGAATGGGTGTGGTTACCATAACACACGGGCTCATCAGTTTAGTGGAATTCAACAGTTTTGAGTCCTTCCAAATTTCATCTTTGATGCTGGGAATTTGAAGATTGATATGACACAGGCACGGTCCTCCAGAAATATCTCATCTTGTTGGGGAAACAGGTAGATGCAGAAATAGTATCTGTGTGATATAGCAAATACAAAGGTAGTTACATGTGTGAGATGCTACAAGAATGTAGAAAGAGAATGCCTGGCCAGGCTGGTTTGGAGGAGGTGTGGGAAAGGGGGCTTTCTGAAGGAAGTGATGCCTGAACTCGGTCATGAAGGAAAAGTAGAACTTACCCTGCCAAAGGGAGGTTGTACAGGCAGAAGGAATAGCGTGAACAAAGAAGGAAGATATAAGAAAGTACAATACCATTGGTGCAAAGATTGGCCACAGCTGTCCCACAACCTATTTGAATTAATATTTATCATGGTAGGTCTCCATGGATTGCTTCATTCATTTAACAAGCATTTACTGAGTGAAAGGCTATTCTATGCCAAGCCTAGCATCAGGCACACAGGATGAACAGCTCAAGTGTCGTATCTCAAAAAATTAACATGTCAGGAGACAGAACGATTGCAATACTGTGCAATAAGCTTGAAAGACCTCACCCATAATGCATTCTGGATCAGGAGACTTATTTGATAGAAATACTTTGAAAATGTTTTTTTATCTTGACACTGGATATGTGTCCATTCTGTTTAATTACTCGTCAGTCAATAATAACCATTCATATCACCTACCCTAACTGTCATTTTAAGTAAAATTTTTAAATACATCCAGAAAAAAAAATTGTACATAGCGCTCTCTCTTTTAAAAATCTATGTGGAGCTAAGTTATTATATAAATCCCAATCATGATTTTATATTTTTGTTTGACTCATCTTTTTTTTTTTCTTGTTTTTTTTTTTTTTTTTTGGCCACACAGCGCAGCATGTGGGATCTTTGTTACCCAGCCAGGAATGGAACCCATGCCCCCTGCAGTGGAAGCCCAGAGCCCTAACCACTGGACCTCCAGGGAATTCCCTGTTTGACTCCTTGATTAAGCATGCACACAATCTAAAAATTTTATTATTTCTTGGATTTGTTTTTTCAGAACTCTTTTTTAAAATTTCTTTTGAGCTAGTTTTATGCTGATTTTGCTAACCATTAAATAATTTCTCAAGTTGAACATTTTCCTTTAATTCTTGATTTTTGAATACTAATGCTATGGTTTTATGCCTAGTGTAGTTTTGACCATATCCCATGAGATTTGATATGCACTAAGTCCATTATTTTCTAAAGAGTTAATGTTAGTTTTTAAATCATTTGATTAATTGAGGAAGGGTTTTTCTTCTCCCACACTTTCCAAGTGGTTTTTATTTAAGCCTATTCTTGCAATTTCTAGAATCTATTGTACTCTGGTTAGAGAATATGAGCTGTTTAATTTCTACTCATTAGAATTTATTGAGGATTTCACTACGGTTAAGAATATGTTAAATTTTAGTAAATTTCTACGGATATTGGAAAAAATGTTTTTCCTTTTTATGGAAACTAATGTTAAATATTCATATATTCAGCCTAATAAATTTTTTAATACATCTTTATTGGAGTATAATCGCTTCACAATGCTATGTTAGTTTCTGCTGTACAGCGAAGTGAATCAGCCATATGTATACATATATCCCCGTATCACCTCCTTCTTGAGCCTCCCTCCCACCCTCCCTATCCCACCTCTCTAGGTCATCGCAAAGCACCTAGCTGATCTCCCTGTGCTATGCTGCTGCTTCCTACTAGCTATCTATTTTGCATTTGGTAGTGTATATATGTCCATGCTACTCTCACTTCACCCCAGCTTCCCCTTTTCCCCGCCCATGTCCTCAAGTCCATTCTCTATGTTTACGTCTTTATTCCTGCCCTGCCACTAGGTTCATCAGTACCATTTTTTTTTTTTTTAGATTCCATATGTAAGCATTAGAATACAGTATTTGTTTTTTTCTTTCTGACTTACTTCACTCTGTATGACATTCTCTAGGTCCATCCACATCTCTACAAATGACCCAATTTTGTTCCTTTTTATGGCTGAGTAAATATTCCATTGCATATATGTACCACATCTTCTTTATCCATTCGTCTGTTGATGGGCATTTAGATTGCTTCCAAGACCTGGCTATTGTAAATAGTGCTGCAATGAACATTGTGAATTATGGTTTTCTCAGGGAATATGCTCAGTAGCTGGATTGCTGAGTCATATGGTAGTTCTATTTTTAGGGAACTTCCATACTGTTCTCCATAGTGGCTGTATCAATTTACATTCCCACCAACAGTGCAGGAGGGTTCCCTTTTCACCACACGCTTTCCATCATTTATTGTTTCTAGATTTTTTGATAATGGCCATTCTGACCAGTGTGCAGTGATACCTCATTGTAGTTTTGATTTGCATTTCTCTAATAATTAGTGATGTTGAACAGTTTTTCATGTGCCTCTTGGCCATCTGTATGTCTTCTTTGGTGAAATGTCTATTTAGGTCTTCTACCCATTTTTTAACTGGGTTGTTTGTTTTTTTGATATTGACCTCCACGAGCTGTTTGTATATTTTGGAGATTAATCCTTTGTCCATTGTTTCATTGGCAAATATTTTCTCCCATTCTGAGGGTTGTCTTTTTGTCTTGTTTATGGTTTCCTTTGCTGTGCAAAAGCTTTTGAGTTTCATTAGGTCCCATTTCTTTAATTTCGTTTTTATTCTCATTACTCTAGGAGGTGGGTCAAAAAAGATCTTGCAGTGGTTTATGTCAAAGAGTGGTTTTCCTATGTTTTCCCCTAAGAATTTTAGAGTGTCTGGTCTCCCATTTCGGTCTTTAATCCATTTGGAGTTTATTTTTGTGTACGGTCTTAGGTAGTGTTCTAATTTCATTCTTTTACATGTAGCTGTCCAGTTTTCCCAACACCACTTATTGAAGAGGCTGTCTTTTCTCCATTGTATGTTCTTGCCTCCTTTGTTGTAAATTAGGTGACTATATGTGCGTGGGTTTATCTCTGGGCTTTCTATCTTGTACCACTGATCTATATTTCTGTTTTTGTGCCAGTACTGTACTGTCTTGATTACTGTAGCTTTGTTGTACAACTTGAAGTCAGGGAGCCTGATTCCTCCAGCTCCATTTTTCTTTCTTCAGATTGCTTTGGCTATTCGGGGTCTTTTGTGTTTCCATATGAATTGTAAAATTTTTTGTTCTAAATCTGTGAAGAATGCCATTGGTAGTTTGATAGGGATTGCATTGAATCTGTAGATTGCTTTGGGTAGTAGATTCACTTTCACAATGTTGATTCTTCCAATCCAAGAACATGGTATATTTCTCCACCTTGTTTATGTCATCACTGATTTCTTCTATCAGTGTTTTATAGTTTTCTAAGTACAAGTCTTTTGCCTCCTTAGGTAAGTTTATTCCTAAGTATTTTATTCTTTTTGTTGCAATGGTAAATGGGATGGTTTCTTGAATTTCTCTTTCTGATTTTTCGTTGTTAGTGTGTAGGAATGCCAGAGATTTCTGTGTATTAATTTTGTATCCTGCAACCTTACCAAATTCATTGATTAGTTCTAATAGTTTTCTGGTGGCATCTTTAGAATTTTCTATATGTAGTATCATGTCATCTGCAAACAGTGACAGTTTTACTTCTTCTTTTCCAATTTGTACTCCTTTAATTTCTTTTTCTTCTCTGATTGCTGTGGCTAGGACTTCCAAAGCTATGTTGAATAAGAGTGGCAAGAGTGGACATCCTTGTCTTGCTCCTGATTTTAGTGGAAATGTGTTCAGTTTTTCACCATTGAGAATGATGTTTGCTGTGGGTTTGCCTTTATTATGTTGAGGTAAGTTCCCTCTATGCCCATTTTCTGGAGAGTTTTTATCATAAATGGGGACTGAATTGTGTCAAATGTTTTTTCTGCATCTATTGAAATGATCATATGGTTTTTATTCCTTAATTTGTTAATATGGTGTATCACATTGATTAATTTGCATATATTGAAGAATCCTTGCATCCCTGGGATAAATCCCACTTGATCATGGTGTAAGATCCTTTTAATATGTTGTTGGATTCTGTTTGCTAATATTTTGTTCAGGATTTTCCCATCTATGTTCATCAGTGATATTGGTCTTTAATTTTCTTTTTTTGTGATATCTTTTTCTAGTTTTGGTATCAGGGGTGATGATGACTTCATAGAATGAATTTGGGAATGTTCCTCCCTCTGCAGTTTTTTGGAAGAGTTTGAGAAATATCAGTGTTAGCTCTTCTCTAAATGTTTGATAGAATTCACCTGTGACGCCGTCTCATCCTGGATTTTTGTTTGTTGGAAGATTTTTAATTACAGTTTCAATTTCATTACTTGTGATAGGTCTGTTTATATTTTCTAATTCTTCCTTGTTCAGTCTTGGAAAATTGTACCTTTACAAGAATTTGTCCATTTCTTCATGGTTGTCCATTTTACTGGCATAGAGTTGTTTGTAGTAGTCTCTTATACTCCTTTGTATTTCTGCAGTGTCAATTGTGATTTCTCCTTTTCCTTTCTAATTTTATTGATTTGCATCCTTTCCCTTTTTTTCTTGATGAGTGTGGCTAAGAGTTTATCAATTTTGTTTATCTTCTCAAAGAAGCAGCTTTTAGTTTTATTGATCTTTGCTATTGTTTTCTTCGTTTCTATTTCATTTATTTCTTCTCTGATCTTTATGATTTCTCTCCTTCTACTGACTTTGGGTTTTCTTTGTTCTTCTTTCTCTAGTTGCTTTAGGTGTAGGGTTAGATTGTTTATTTGAGAGTTTACTTGTTTCTTGAGGTGAGAGTGAATAGCTGTAGTCTTCCCTCTTAGAACTGCTTTTGCTGTGTCCCATAGGTTTTGGGTCATTGTGTTTTCATTGTCATTTGTTTCTATGTATTTTTTTATTTCTTCTTTGATTTCTTCAGTGATCTCTTGGTTATTTAGTAGCGCACTGTTTAGCCTCCATGTATTTGTATTTTTTACAGTTTTTTTCTTTTAATTGATTTCCAGTCTCATAGTGTTGTGGTCAGAAAACATGCTTGATATGATTTCAATTTTCTTAAATTTACCAAGGTTTGACCCAAGATGTGAGCTATCCTGGAGCGTGTTCTATGTGCACTTGAGAAGAAAGTGCATTCCGCCACTTTCAGATGGAATGCTCTATAAATATCAATTAAATCTATCTGGTCTATTGTGTCATTTAAAGCTTGTGTTTCCTTATTTATTTTCTGTTTGGATGATCTGTCCATTGGTGTAAGTGGGGTGTTAAAGTCCCCTACTATTATTGTGTCACGGTTGTTTTCCTCTTTCATGGTTGTTAGCATTTGCCTTATGTATTGAGGTCCTCCTATGTTGGGTGCATAAACATTTATAATTGTTATATCTTCTTGGATTGATCCCTTAATCACTATATACAGTTCTTCCTTATCTCTTGTAATAGTCTTCATTTTAAAGTCTATTTTATCTGGTACAAGTATTGCTACTCCAACTTTCTTTTGATTTCCATTTGCATGAAATATCTTTTTCCATGACTTCACTTTCAGTCTGTATGTGTCCCTAGGTCTGAAGTGGGTCTCTTATAGACAGCATATATATGGTTCTTGTTTTTGTATCCATTCAGCCAGTCTGTGCCTTTTGGTTGGGGCATTTAATCCATTTACATTCAAGGTTATTATCGACATGTATGTTCCTATTACCATTTTCTTAATTGTTTTGGGTTTGTTTTTATGGGTCTTTTTCTTCTCTTGTGTTTCCCACCTAGAGAAGTTTCTTTAGCATTTGTTGTAAAGCTGGTTTGATGGTGCTGAATCCTCTTC
Source organism: Lagenorhynchus albirostris (assembly GCF_949774975.1). Taxonomy (NCBI): domain Eukaryota; kingdom Metazoa; phylum Chordata; class Mammalia; order Artiodactyla; family Delphinidae; genus Lagenorhynchus; species Lagenorhynchus albirostris. The sequence continues at coordinate 20,270,546 of NC_083109.1, forward strand.
GCTTTTGCTTGTCTGAAAAGCTTTTGATTTCTCCATCGAGTCTGAATGAGATCCTTGCTGGGCAGCATAATCTTGGTTGTAGGTTTTTCTCTTTCATCACTTTAAGTATATCCTGCCACTCTCTTCTGGCCTGCAGAGTTTCTGCTGAAAAATCAGCTGATAACCTTATGGGGATTCTTTGTATGTTATTTTTTGTTTTCCCTTGCTTCTTTTAATAGTTTTTCTTCGAATTTAATTTTTGTTAGCTTGATTAATATGTGTCTTGGTGTATGTTTCCTAGGGTTTATTCTGTATGGGACTCTCTGCACTTCCTGGACTTGGGTGACTATTTCCTTTCCCATGTTAGGGAAATTTTCCACTATAAACTCTTGAAATACTTTCTCAGACCCTTTCTTTTTCTCTTCTTCTTCTGGGACCCCTATAATTCGAATGTTGGTGCATTTAATGTTGTCCCAGAGGTCTCTGAGACTGTCCTCGATTCTTTTCATTCTTTTTTCTTTATTCTGTTCCCTGGGTATTATGTCCACCATTTTATCTTCCAGCTCACTTATCCGTTCTTCTGCCTCAGTTATTCTATTATTGATTCCTTCCAGAGTATTTTTAATTTCAGTAATTTTGTTGTTCATCACTGTTTGCTCTTTAGTTCTTCTAGATCCTTGTTAAATGTTTCTTGTATTTTCTCCATTCTGTTTCTGAGATTTTAGATCATCTTTACTATCATTACTCTGAATTCTTTTTCAGGTAGATTGCCTATTTCCTCTTCATTTATTTGGTCTTATAGGTTTTTACCTAGCTCCTTCATCTGTGACATTTTCTTTGCTCTCTCATTTTTTTTTTTTTTTTTGGATGGGTGGGATTGTGTTCCTGTCTTACTGGTTGTTTGGCCTGAGGCTTCCAAAACTGGAGTTTGTAGGCTGTTGGGTAGAGCTATGTCTTGGTGCTGAGATGAGGACCTCTGGGAGACCTCACTCCAATGAATATTCCCTGGGGGTTGTTGAATTTTACTAAATTTCTATGGATATTGGAAAAAAATTTTCCTTGTTATGGAAACTGATGTTTCCAAATATTCATGTATTCAGCCTAATAAATTTTAATACAAAATCCCATATATAGATTTTTGTCTTCATGATGTATGAAAGAATGAAAGTGTTTTGTTTTATCTCCCATATAATTGTATTTTAAATTTCTTGGTTTATTTGTAACAGTTTTCTTTATATCATTTGATAATAATATATATGAAATATAATGAATCAAACTATTATAGCATAATTTTCAATAATACATTTTATCAACATAAACTACCCATTATCCTCAATATAAACTACCCACAATCCTCACTGTATTGCGCTTTAAATTATACTTTTGGTGATATTAATTCTCTACCTCTGCTTTCTGTTTGTTTGCATATGCCTGAAATATATTTTCTAATACTTTGAGTTTTAACATTTGTCAGTGAACTTCTAGATATAACTTTTGTAAGCTGCACAAAGTTGGGTTATTCTTTAATTCAATTTATCTTTTAATAAAAGGATGTAAACCACTGGTGCTTATTGTAATAACTGATACATTTACTCTCATATTCATTGAGTGCTTTATTTCTGTTTCTTTTGGGGAAGCTAGAGAATGAGATAATACCTGAAATTTCAGAGCTGCACCAGATGTTTAGCTTATAAAATGACAAATCTGCTATGGTAAAAATTTCCCTTCCTTCAGTCTTTGGATTAGACAAATTTTTGGTCTCCTCTATATTTACATGACCCTTGGGCTTACTTTATCAGTTAAATGAGACCAACCATTAATAAGTGAAGCTCACTTAATATCTTATGATGATTTTAACTTTCTCATGAAGATATATGAAAACATAAATAATTTAAAAATTAAACTGATCTATTAGTGTTGGGAAAGAGAAATGATTGAAACCATATAATTGCTACTGAAGTATCTCATAAAGTCAGAATGCTTCAGTTTATAAGGGTATGGCAACTCTCACTAGAAGCTAGAAACTCATGAGGAAAAGATAAAGACCTTCTAGAATAAACATCCCCAAATTCAGGAAGAAAACTGCCACCTCTGATGATACTTCCTAATAAGGTTATCTCAAACACTGTCACGTGATTATTGTGAAAGGCCATTGTGTAGAGGAAGCCCATGTCAGGAGCATGTCGTAAAATGATGCACTGGATAAATGTGACCTAAATAAGTCCACATACAAACATGCACACATTTGAGACAATCTAGACAAGTTTACTTTCTCTTCTCATTCATGTCCGAGTTTGACTGATGTAATCAATCAGTAATTGCTTATTGGCATAAAATAAATTTTATATTATTTACTTCTTGATTTTTTCATGTACATTATACTATAACCATAGTAAGAAAAATTATTTATACTTAACTCTATATTTTGCAGTTTTAGTTGCTTTTTCCAATTCTTTAATACCATGATTTCCTTTTCATGAGTTTTGGAGTTTTTTTCTATGTGGAATCTTCTCTGCAAGGTTATTTATAGGAGAATTTTTTTCTTTTAAGTGAGTGTTGCCTTTCTGGTCATCTGTCTTTCTGAAAATGGATTTCTTTTGCCCTTAACCAGGCACTCTCATTTTATCTAAGTAAAAAATTGTTAAATCTCTGTGTTTTTTCTCCCTCAGAACTCTGTAACCATTGTCTAAAGCATTTAGAGTTCCCCAGAAGATCTGAGACCATTCTGGTGTTTGTTCCTTTCTAAATAATCTGTTTATTTTCATGCAAGAATGCTTGTAGCAAAATTTATTTTAACTTCCAAATTCAAAATAATTTCATTGGGCTATGTCTCAGCATTGTTGTCTTTTCATTATAATTATTATTATTTTTTTGATAATACTAGCATGGGGAGTCAGTCCAACTAACAAAGCCACTTTTCTAGACTTAAAAAGTTTTTTTTTTCTCCTTTATTTTGTCTCTCCTCTGTCTTTCCTTTCCAGCCTCCTAGAATTCCCCTTGGATCTGTCCTCTTTTATCTCATCACTATTCTTTATTTTTTTTTCAAGATATTTGCTTTATTCACTTTCCTCTGCTTTACCTAATGGAGATTAACTGCCTGATGGATAGAAACATTGAAACAATGCAGCTGTCACGGTGGTCAAAATTACATTTTTGTTAATAAAAAAATTATTTTTTTCTTTCAACATATTTTCATGTCAGTATAATGCAATTCTTCTGAATGGAATTACTTATTTCATATTAAACCCATAGTGTATACAGTAATGCTTTATATCATAATTATAAATGAGCAAGCTTTTTGTAGTGGAAAAGATTATTTTTAAAAATTTCTTAAAATTCTAAGAGAATTTCTTGAGCTTTTCTTCCCTTTCGGTATTCAGCTTTCTAGAGTCATGTTATCCAATACAGTAGTCACCAACCACATGTGGCTATTTAAATTTAAACTTAACATTTAAATAAAATTCAATTAAAAGATGAGTTGCTCTGTCACACTTTTCAAGGGCATTGAGCCCCTGAAGCTACTGAAGTTACATGGGGCTAGTAGCTACCAATGGATAGTACAGATAGAGAATAGCATTGGCAAACTACAGTCCATGTGTCACATCCAGCCCATAGCTTGTTTTTTGTTAATTAGGTTTTCCCTTTATTGATTTATTTTAATTGTGGCAAGATACATATAGCATAAAATTTGCCATTTAATCATTTTAAAGTGTACAATTCAGTAGCATTTAGTACATTTGCAATGTTGTACAACCATCACCACTATCTAGTTCCAGAACTAAAGAACCTATGTTTATTAAACAGTCACTCTCCACCAGCTACTTCCTCCTACCCCTGGAAACCACTAACCTGCTTTCTGTCTCTATGATTTAGTTATTCACATAAATGAAAACCAGCCTTTTGTGTCTGGCTTTCTTCACTTAGCATAATGGTTTCACAGTTCATCCATGTTGTAGCATGGATCAGTACTTCATTCCTTTTCACGGCTGCATAATATGTCATTATATGGATATATCACTTTTTGTTTATCCATTAAGTTGTTGATGGGCACTTGGGTTGTTTCTACTTTTTGCTTATTGTGAATAGTGTTGCTATGAACATTCATGCACAAGTTTTTGTTTGAACTCCTGTTTTCAATTTTGGAGATATATAATTAGGAGTGAAATTACCAGTTTATATGATAATTCTATGTTTGAATTCTTGAGGAACAGCCAAACTCTTTTCCACAGAGGTCACATCATTTTACATTCTCACCAGCAGTGTATGAGAACTCCAATTTTTCCACATCCTCACCAACACTTGTTCTTTTTCTCTTTCTTTTTTCTTTTTTTTTGTGTATAGTTATCCTAGTGGATGTGAAGAGATACCCATGGACTACTTTTGTACATCCCGTTGGCTGAAATGTTTTTTAGTCTTAAAGTTTTGTTTAAAAACATGGGGAATATGCAACAGACTATACGTGACCCACAAAGACTAAAATATTTACCATCTGATCCTTTACATAAACAAGTGTGCTGACCCTTGATATAGAACATTGTCATCATTACACAAATAGCTGTTGGACAATGCTCTGAGTATGTAACGGGCTGGTTAGTAACTCAGTTGTAGTTTTAAATTCAGCAATCTTATGTTTCATCTGTATCCATTCTTTACTAGTCTTATATTGTCTCCTGCCTCCTCACACTTTTTAGATATACTATCCTCTGGAATATTGCTGAAGATGCAAATTCTAATTTTTTTGAACTTTTCTTAGAGTAACTGTTTAACATGGAGATGTTTGCTCTGAATCTTCAAATAGGTCCCCTCTTTTGACATGATCTATCCTCTCCTATGCTTGAGAAAATTTCCTGCTGCTCATCCTGAGAACCAAGAGCTGAGATAGATTGGGCAGATGGTGTAGATTCATATCTGGCTTTTTCAAACAAAGAACAGCTTAGATTTGTTTTTCTTTAAGATTGCCAGTTTAGAAATCCAATAGTGTGGTACACATGGAAATGGGGCCCAATAAGTTTCATCATTTCATGATTAGGCTGGACAGTTCCCCTCCTTTATTTGGAAATGGCCGAAAGTTAATTGCACAAGGCCCACCCTCCTTGACAGGCACGGTTATGCAATTGGGAGTTAGCACTGGTAGTGCCAAAGTTTCTTTGTCCAGCCTCCTTGCCAAGAATAAGTTTCTAGTGCTTGGCATGACCACCCAGAGTGACCGGTGGGGCTCAGATGAGCCTCCCCAAACATCCATGCTGTTCCCTTCCAATCATTCCTTGTTGATTGATAAAGTTGTTCTACCAGCTGCTTTTCCAGGTCCTGTCTAAACAGACTCTTGCTTCACATGTGGGAAACAATTGCTAGGGTATGTTCATCCTTCAACCCCTTCTCCTCTGAACTATATCTGCCAGGAACTCTTCGACAATTCTGACATATAAATGGCACCTTTCCCTCATTTTCATTGCAGACATACAATTTGTCATTGCGTCCTGTTGGTAATTAATAGGACTATGGATACTGTGGAAAGCTATTCATGCTCACAATGTCATTTATCCATAAATCCGAATTTAGATTCCATCTTTATAGTTTGGAGGAGAGTAATTTAGAAAAATAATGCATTAGTCTCAGTTAGCTATACCTTTAGAAACCCTAGAGGTTAGAAACACTAGGATAGAAACCAGGCAGCGCCCACCTTCTCGCACAAGCTTAGCCCAATTCCAAGAAAAACTGCCCACAAGAAAATCGAAACCTTTAAACTAGTAACAGATGTTGCAGATGTTATAAGAAGCATTGTGCTTTCCCAGTACCCAAATTTCTAGCTGAATTATGAAGAGGAATCCATCTTTCATCTGCATGTGTGACAGCGTGTAGATGAAACATCGGTCTAAGACAGTAGGCACTAAACAAATATATGGGGGAAGATGTCTGGCTGGCTGACTTGCTGAAAGACTGGGTTTTTCACTTCTCATCCAGATGTTTTGGCTTTATGGAGGCATCGGCAGGGTCTGCCAAGCTGATGTGTGATCTCTGAGTGAAGGATGATACATGAGTACAGAGCGTTATCCCGGCAAATGAGTACACGGCATTGTTGTATGTGAAATGAGGTCTCACTGGCTGCAACCAAGGCATGTGACAGACCTGCCGGTCCACTTCCAAGTGCTTCTGACAGATGAGCCCCCATTTGCATACATCTCATCATGACACATGCTGAAACTGTTAAGTTATTATTAGTACTGATAATGGAGTCTTCACCAGGAATGTATTCATATTCTTAATGTTGTCACTGCAGATTTTTTTGCTGTTAAGGAAAAAGCCTATCAGGCATAAATATTTATGCCTGGATGGATGTCAGATTCTTTCATCAGGAAGGGGATTGGTCTTAATTGAATCTTGGGGACAAATGTAGGCTCAGCATTGATTATAGGGCTCCATGTGAGCAGAGCTTTCTCAGACTCTGCCCAGGATTCCAGAGGCATGATCCTCTGTTAGGAGAAGAGGTAAGTTCTCTCTTAAGGGGTGCTGGAAACTTAGCTGTGTCAGGGAGCAATTGTTTGGGAAGAGACTGGGCAGGACTTCACAGGACCAGACAAAGGGAATGCCACCTGTCTAGAGATGGCTTCCCAAAGGCATTTTACAAATAGAGATTATTTCAAGCAGGCACAGGGCTGTAATCGTCCCAGGGCTGTAATTCTCCCAGTGGCTGTTGTTCTTTCATTGTCTGTCTGCTGCTCCAAGACAGACAAGATGCCCGAACAAGATGGCCCTATAATATATGGGGGATGAATAAATACACTGATGGTAAGAAGCTGTGTTGGGGAAAATCCATAAAGCAGTGGACTCTCACTTACCTAGTCAGTACCGTTGTGATATTAGCTTCATTTCATAGATGTGGAACATGTGTGCCAGGTCCTATGCTCCATAGTGATAAACAGATTTAAAAGGTTCAGAGATAAAGAAGATACAGCCGAGGCTTCAGTTTACTCACAGCCCAGCGGAGTCTGGACAGATGCGAAAGAAACATGTCAAGCAGGGACAGAGGCTGGCACAAGCTAAGTGAAGTCCAGGAAACTGGATTCTGAGAAAAAGAACTGGGGCAGCGCCTGTGATAGGTGACCGGGTGGGCCAGTGTCCCGGGCAGGAGGAGCCACAAGGGGGCTTTAAGCTGTCAGGGGATTCTGAGAAGGTCGCTTATTTCACAGCAGTAATAATGAAGTCCAGGAGGCAGGTAGCTCAGTGAAACAGACAAAGTTGTTCATTTGATTTAAGCATTTGAGGATCTAAATGCCATCCTGGCCACTCTCTCACTTAGAATCTTGGTTACCTGACCTGTAGAATGGACAGAATAATACCCACCTCAAAGAGTCACTCTGAAGATTGAAAGAAATCGAATATGTAACGTGCTAGACACATAGGAATTACTCAATAAATGCAGACCTCTTTACTTTCCTGCAGATGGCGCTGGGCTCCCCGTGCGATGTACGGAACAGAGACTCCGGTAATGGGTACCACTATTTAATTCACGGATCAGGATGCAGGAGGCAGAAGCTGTTGCTCTCCTCTGTATGCTCACAAGACATGGACTACACAGCTCCTTATCATGTGCCTTATTGAATTGTTTTATGTCTTATTCAAAACCAAGTGACCTATTTGAGGGCTCTTACTCCTGTATTCCCAGCACCAAGTGCAGGACCTGAGAGATAGATGGTGCTTCAGAAAGCTTCCTTGCTTGAACGACTGGGTGGATGGAGTCAGGAGTGGGCTGATAGGTGGGGAGGTGGGTGTGAATGCTCTTCTAAATTGTCACACCTCAGTCCCTTCTAAGTAAAGCAGAGGACATCTTCAGATACTGGTCCCTCCAAGTTTGACGTATTTGCTGAGGGGGCCTGAAACTAGGCTGATGGGACGCATTTGAGGTCTAGGTATTAGATGAGGGATCCTGGCTAAGAGGAGCCAAGGAAAACCAAGGTCTCCTTCCATATAGGGAAAAGCAACTTTCACTGCCCCAGATAAAACTCATCACATGATCCAAAAATGCCATAGCCTACACCAGCCCACAAACTGAGCTCTATTCCCCTTTCATTTAGCCCTTATTTTTTTTTGGTAAAACACTCTAAAAACCATCTTCAGAAAGAAACTCATGATTTGCACTTTCAGACAAAAATAAAATGAAGCACCAAAACAAGACCCCCAAAGTCACATTTGCAAGCGAACTGGCCTTTGGGTTGTTGGCAATTCCCGGACCAGCCCAGGCCAGGTGTTTGGCACCCTATGATGTCACAGCCCCACAGCTGGATTTTTCAGAGCTGGGCTGGGAAGAGCTGTGCACTGTTTTCTTCTCATTTCCCAGCTCTTTGGTACTCCCAGATGTTTTAATTACAGAGGAAAGGGAGCGGATGATTCTGCCCATATGTCTCCATTCCACACAAATAAATCTCCTCGCCGTCCTGCACAGCTCTGTGACGTTGCGACTGTCTCACCGAAACGGATGCTGTCGAGTCTAATCACCATCTTCAATCCTTCAGTGAGCGTGTTAATTCCGGGAACACCGGCTGGGACTGCTGTCCCAGGGAAATAATCTAGAAACAATTACACACCGTCGCAGCAAGATGCCGCCCCTCCTCTGGGGAGCTGGGTGCTCACCCAGTCTGATCTGGGAGCAGCCCACAGGGAGTTGAGTAGGAAGAGTTAGGAGGTGGCAGGGGGCGTGGGTGTCAGAACACAGGGCAATTATTTACAGCTGGGACTGTGGCATCCCCTGCAGCCCCTAATACCCTCAGGCACTAGGTCATTATCTATGGCATGCCCAGCTGCAAAGATGCCCTACCCTCTTAGGAACTTTGGGAGGAACTCAAAGGAGGTGTCCCAAACATGTAGCTATAGTGTATACACACACACACACAGATTACAGTGAACTTTTCCAAGGAAACAGCAAAAGCTGGCAGGCGTATTTAGCATTCTCATTCAGTTTCACGAGATGCTAAATTTGCTTTTAATCGGAGCATCACTGATTAACACATAGATTAAGAAGAACAAACCCAGGGAAATTTTATGTGGTTTGGGGTCACCAATAGAGTTCTCTTTTCTTGACAAGGCCATCATGCCTAGGAGTAAATACAGAGGAAATTCCAAAGGGATAAATGTGTTTGAAGTGTAACACATATTGTAATGAAGCAAACACATCTTCTGTGAACATCTTGATGAAGTTTTATAAAATTTCACACCCGGGTAACCCCGCGCAGATCGGGCTCTGAGCATCGCCAGCGCACCCGAGGCCTTCTTCCTGCTCCGACCCAGTCAATACCCACCTCAAAGGGAACAGGTAGTCTAACTAACCTCCTCTTTCTGAATTACATGTAAATGGAGTCATACACTCTTTGGAGAGCGGCTTCTGTTGTCAAAAAGATGTATGTGAGACCCATCCTTCTGGTTGTGTGTAGTGATAATTCTCTCAATTTTCCTCTCTCTCTCTCATTGATAGGCATCCTCTGAATATACTACGATCCATTCTACTGAGGCTGGGCATTTGGGTTGTTTGCAGTTTGGCACTATTATGTTTAAAGCTGTGACTGGGAACATTTTGCCCGTGACCACTCATTTGCTTGCGTAGACACTCAGGTGTGGAATAGGGTCTGAGGGTAGAACCACTTTTTCTTGAAGCCAATGTCATATGCTCCAATGTTACCCCAATCTAATCTCTTTCCCACATGGAAGTCCGATGATCTAACTAAAATATGTATCTGCTCAGGTCCCTTCGGGGTTTAAAATTCTTCAATCCTGCTCCATTGCCCTGGGGATAAAATCTAAACCTTCCACTCCCTAGAACCTGATCTATCCTTTCACCTTTGAGCTTTCTTCATGTCAGTCACACTGAACTCCCATCAATTTGTCTTTTGCCTTCAGCCTTCTCTCTCCCAGCCTTGGCCTCCATGGTCTCATCCGCCTAGAGATGTGTTTGCCTTTCACTGGCTGGCTCTTGCCCTTCCTACGGAATTTAGGGTAGTTGTCACTCCCCCAAGTAGCTGCCCCTCTGCTTCTTGTCATCTTGTTGCCTTTTCAGCAACCTCTTTTCTCCATTCTCTTGCTGCTGGATATTTCCACTTTGATTCCTTCTGTGCCCCGTGCCCTGGTCTGTTCAGATTTGTTTTATTCTATTCTGCTACAATTTCTTTGCTTATACCCCCTTTCAATTATGAAGCTCTGTTGAAGCTGGCATTCCTTCACTGGTGTATTTATAGCATAACTGATTCATTCCAGCATTCATTCAACAAACCTTTCTGAATATATGAGACTCTGTTGGTAGCAAAGTAGAGGTGGAGAGAGTAGGACCTCTGAGATATGTAATCTCTGTCCTTGGAATCTTCAACCTAGAAAAGGAGATGGGTTAAGCAGGATGGGTGGTGGGCAGTGGTAAGACATGGAATGAGGTAGATATGGGTTTGAGTCCTGGCCCTACCATTTGCAGCTGTGTGACCCCATGCAAACCCCTTACCTTCTCTGAATATTAGTTTCTTTACCTGTATGAATGGCTGTAATGGCTGTAAATGGCTGTAATTCTTGACTCATGAATCTGTGGGAAGTAAATGTAAGTGAATATGTAAAACACCCAGTATAGGACAAAGAATATATTAAGTTCTAAATTAAAGGCCCTTCATGTGTTCCACATTAGAAAGGAATATAAAATAATGAGGGCCATGGGGGATGTTCCAGGGAAGAAATCTGAGATCACAGAAATGAATTTTTGTTCCAAGAAGATTAAAAACAAACATCAACACCAACAATGAAAACAAGCAAACAACTTCCAATACTGGGTGAATGACTTGTGAAAAATAAAGTTACTGCCTATGTGGCTTTGTGTAAATAATGTGTGAAAAGAAAAAAAATTCTGAAGATCTAGGGAAAGAGTGAGATAACAGAGAAAGCCATTTCCTGCCTGCCGGTCTGAAAGTCCTTCTTGATGGAGTCCTGTTCAAGACTCACCTGGAAAAACAAAATGGAGTTGGCGAGGTCAATCCCCACATCCCATCTAGGAAAAATGTGTTGCTTAAGAGGAAATCCCAGGTCCATTGCATGTACTGTTCCTTGAAAGATTAGAAAATGTGATTCATTCAGCACAAAGTCTGGAAAACTAGCAGGCCCAGGGAGTTTGCAGGATCATAGTGTACACTTCTCCAGGGCTCATGCCTTGGCCTGGTGCAAACTGAGAGAGACCTTTGGTTGATTCCGAGCCCAGGAGGAGACCAGAAAGAAGGTGGCACTGATGTAAGCCGTTCCTGCCAAGATGCAATGTGTTCCTTTATTTACCATCTTGGCCAGGGCATGGGAGTAAGTTTAAGGGGTTTCCACTTATCCTTCAGAAGCCAAGGAACCAACATGGGGTTCTGCCATCTTCCAAGTATGCCTATTCATGGATCTCAAGAATGAGCCCAGGGTAAGTATGTGGTCACTATGAACTGAACTTGGGCCAGCATTCATTTTATTATCTGGGTCCTATATGTCTCACCTCTAATATACAGAGGGATAAAATAATCCTTGAGTCTCTGGTCTCAGTGTTAACTCACATTCTATATCCAAGTATCTTTGAGATGTCTGTGTATTCTCTCTTTCCCTTGGATAGCAACCCAAGTAAATGCCTATAGATCCTTTTTGGGGAAGCACCAGAAGGCTCTCTACCATTGATATACTATGAGAACTTCCACCTGGACATCTGGCCTCAATCAATGGGTTCAATATCTAAAAGTGGTTCATTTCCAGAAACTAGGCAAGTGATCATAACTTTGAATAGAGGTGGTTGCCCTCAGCTTCTTGGTCATCTGTCCTTGATACCTTTTGATTTTATAGATTAAACATCACATTTGGTGGTTGCCCATTTATCTTGACCCTAGGGTCACTTTGTTCTATTAACCATCCCATAGCTCTCTGCAGACCAGGCTCCTCTGGCTGCTGCTCTAACTGCCATCCTTTATGATAATTGCACCCACCTTATTTCTTAGGATGAAACACTACTATATGACTTAAGTTGACTTGGAATTTTACCCTTCACACTCCTGGCAGGGGCTCCAGTAATGTAACAGCATCTGCTTCCATCATCCGTGAGCTACAGAAGGCAAACACCATTGAGCTTCACAACAATGCTCGTGCTCTCCTCACCAGCACACATCTTGCTGTTTTGGTAAATAGTGTGTCCTTTGGAACCCTCCCATGGAATATCATTGGCTAGCGACTTTCCAAATATTATTTAGTATATTCTTTCTAGGATGCCCACTTCTCTGAGCCTTTTGATCTCTTCTTCCAATCCCTGTCATGGAAGTTCTAGTATGTCTGGTTCACTTAACATGGGCCATGATTTTCTGCAAGTTTCTAAGAGCCATCCCAGCCATGTGTTGGAATCCTCTCCTGGGGTCTTTGTCAAGGTGTTCAATACCACCTCAATAAAATCTCCCATATCTGACTTCAGTTTTTTCTCATCTTGCTCTGGCATCCTTTGGAGGTAGTCTCATACATATTCACTGAGATCCCATTGGTCCATGTTGGCTACATCCTGCAACCCCTCTGGTGTTTCCTTCCTTAGCAAGCTCAGAACTTCCTAGTCCAAGTTATGTTATAATTTGAACATAGGTATTGGTCTGATGGCAAGGAAGTGATCTGGGGTAGATCTCCAAGGTGGTATATGTTATCTTGCAAGACAATAGGCCTCTGAATCATCTTCAAGCATAAGGAAATAGTAGCCTATAACAGGGAGGAGTGGGTTGCTCCCTCGGGCTCAGAGAGTTCAAGTGTGTCTAGGGGCTCCAGATATGCACATGCATCAACCCAATTGTTCTTACCCCAAGTCTCAGGATCCTAGTCTTTCTAACCAGGACACTGACTTGGCATGGAAGATATACTAGGGTTGAAGATGTAACCTTCTTTGGAGATCTACAACCCTGATAATTACTCTCTGGACCCAAATATCAGCATTTTCTGCCCTCCAGCTGCCAGAGATGAAACTTGCTTTAAATGTTGCCAAGGAGGCCCTCTGACTTTCATGCTTCATATTATATTGGTGACTAATCATCTCCAGGGTTTCAATGTTTTTCTTTTTTCTAATGCATCAATTATGCCAGTCATCCCAGTCCATTGTCCTTATAATCATTATATCCCTTGAACATCTTAAAAACCTAGAGCTATTGTATTCACTTGTGTATTATCCTCTACCAGTTTCCCATCCCAGTTCACTACTGGTGCATTTTAACAATTGAGCCACTACCTCCTGCCGGGGGGAAGTTAGTACTCCACCTACCATCACAGATGGGATATTCATTGCCAGCTGACCAGTAGGTAACCCAGCTGCAAAGTCCCACCTCAGAGTCTGCTTCTTTGACCATTTCTGACCTCAACTCTCTTAGACTGGGTTCCCTGGGAAATAGAATTTGAGATGAGGATTTGCCTGTAGGAGATTAGGGAGTGGTCTTAGGAACAACAACTATGGGAGGATTTAGAAAGGAGAAATGGGCAGAAGGAGAAAGTAGACAGTGATGCAGTCACAACAAAGGGTTCAACTGAGCTCAACAAAGAGCTCTGGATCTGGGGTGGCCCTTCAGGTTGTTCTCTAATTAAGAAAAGTCTTTGTACCTTCTTATTTACCAGTTATTGGATGGATTACCTTCCCTAGAGAGGGGGTATAATCTACGGCAAGGCAGCTCCCTTTGGCCAAGGAAAATTCCAAAGAATGACTCAGCTATAAGCCATCAGTAACTAACCCTTCAGCAGCTAGGGATATCAGGGCCTCATTCGTGACGGGGAGATGGAGGCAGCCAATGATGATAGTATCTCCTACAATCTATATATGTTAAATGTTGATACATCATCTTTCAACAAAAGCATCTTTGGAGGTTGTGGGAATCACTCTTACGGATCAGGGATGAAAAGTTTTAAACCGAGCTCCGGCAGAAAAGGACTGTGAGAAACTTGATAAGCTCAGGTGAGGACCCCAAAGAATGTTGGCTCTGTGACATGTTTTTGTATTCATTCACTCAACAATTGTTGGATGAGAGCTGACCATATGCCCAACACTGTAAATAAAACAGTGTGTGAGACAAGGAAATTTCTGACCATCAAGAAGAGACAGGAAATGAACCAGCCACAAACCAAAAAGTAAGATCATTTCAGATAACCACAAATGCCTTTGTTAAAGCAGGGCACTTGAATAGAGTGATGGAAAGAAAGAGAAGCTGCCTTCAGTAGAGTGCCCAGAGAAGGCACCCTAGGGAGTAATATTTAGGCTGATCTTTAAAAAAATGGGAAGGTGCCAGTCACGTGAGAATCTAAGGCAAGAACGTTCCACGCAGAGGGAGTCGAAACAGTGAAGTCCCTGAGGCAGAAATGCGCTTTTCTGTGTTGGAGGAACTAAAAATGTGACCTTCTCAAATATCTGACGACAGGTGTCAAGAAAATAGGAACTGTGATCATCCTGAGGGCAGACCTGGTCAATCAGACCCTCACACCTTCATACAGCTTCCAGCAAGACAGCTCACCAAGGAGCTCCCAGAGTAGGGGATGTCAGTCTTGACTCTTGGGGTCATCACGTGGTGTTGGGAGGTTCAAAGAAAAAGTGATATGAGAGGGCAGTCCAGGGGGAGCTGGGCCTTAAAGAATGAGAATGTGGGCACACAAACTTGAGAACCCATTAGAGGAAGCAGCCTAAACTAAGGCACAGGGTGAGCAGAAATTGTGGGAGGTGGCAACGAGCAATTCCTTTAAGCCGGAATGTAGGATTAGTGAAAAAGACTCAGTATGAAATTAAGCTCATCAGGGACTTGGGGACCATGGTCAGATTAACAAGGGTACCCTTGATACTGTAGTCATTGCAAAGCCACTGACCATTTTAGAGCCTAAGATGACGTACTTCAAGGTTTTCAAGAAGATGAATCCATCAGCACAACTCTGTGCTGTGGTAGAGGAAAGACTATAAATGGAAAAACTGCAGGCTGTGATAATAACCCCTGTAAGTCAAGGACATAGCACAAATTCCATGGATTTGTTATCTATTACCATAGAACATATTACCACAAACTTAGTGGCTGAGAACAACACAAATTTATTACCTCCTTGTCTCCATGGATCAGGAGCCTGGTGCATTTTAGCTGCGTCGTCCACTCAGGGACTCACAAGGCTGGAGATAAAGTGCCGGCTAGCTGTGTCCTCAGCTGGAGACTCAACTGGGGAAAGTTCAAGTTCCCTGAGGTTGTTCACTTCCTTGCAGTTGTAGAACTGAGGACCCTGTCTTCTTTCTGGCTGTCAGCCAGAGGTCACTTCTGCTCCCAGAGGCCACTCACAGGTCCTTGCCACATGCACCCTGTCATAATTTGGTAGTTTGCTCTTTCAAGGTCAACAAGAACAGCATTTGCTGCAGTTCAAACCTCTCTGACTTTGTTTCTGACCTTTAGCCCCTTTGTTAAAAGGGGTCCCCTGATTAGGTCAGACCCACCACACTCTTGCGGAGAATATTATACAGGGCGACCCACTGAGGGGGTGGGAATCTTGGGGACCATCTTAGAATTCTGTCCATCACGTTCCTAACCCAGTGATAACTATTGAGCTGTGAGACCACAGATGGCTCCAGAAGTTTTACTTGAAAGAGTCTCAGGGGTATCTTCTCTATGCAGAAATGTCAACATTTATCTGTTCCAGGCTCCTCTCCAGCAGCCTCCACAGTAGACAGTACAACAGAAATATTCAAAAATGTAATTTTCCTTCTAGCCAAAGACCTGATTCTATGTGACATCACAATCTCTTTCTCAAGTTGCCAGATTTTTAAAAAGTGTTTAAATCTTTGCTACAAATTTACTTCTCACAGGTAGGACACATAAAGAAGGTTCAGCTAAGCAGGTCTGTCCCAGGAATGGAGTAGACAGTAACCATTTAAGGGAGTGTCCCAGGAAGCCGTGCATTGTGGACCCTCAGCCCCCATCCAGGGCTAGCCTGTGAGGTCAGTGCCATAAGGGGCAGCCCTGAAAAGACAAAGGAGCAGGGGTGGGGTTGTGAGATTTCAGTCCCTAACTGACTGTCTCCACGGTTTTCTGCATACATTAAAGAAAATGTATGGGTACAAGAGTCTGGAATTCAACAGCTCATAACTACAATTAACCACCATTAATTAATGGCTACAAGATAAATGAGCCATGCAATCCGTTTATTCCTGGGTTGTAAGTATTTAAATTCACAGTAGGATGCAGGCCCATTTTTCACCAGTGTGAAATTAAAACAAGTTTGAATCAGGGCTGCATGTTGCAGGAAATAGGCAACAATTTCCTCTCTGAGTATTTTACATTTTGGGTCCTAGGAACTGGCAAGAGGCAGACAGAGGCGAGGAATCCCCATGCACAGCAGAAGTAGGAAGTGGAGTCCAGGATCTGAGCAAATGCCTTCCTAAAATCATAAGGACAATTATGATGTGATGAGACTGATTTTGTGCAGGGCTCTGTGCTAGGAAATGTCTAGGCAGCTTTTGATGTTAATCTTCACCACATCTGTATGAGGGACATTATTATTCCTATTTTCTACTCAAGGAAACTGATGCTTAGAGATCTTAAGAACTGCTATAGAAACAAAGTTGTTCTTCCTCATTCCTAAATTTCTTCCAGGATGCTCCCAAAGTGTGTCTTTAGATGACCTTGCCCCTAATTTTCACATATCATCACTCCCTGTGTCCTGACTTATCAAAACTCCCCAAATAATAACTGAATATTCTGCTTGCCCTTAGGTTATCAGTCCATCAACCGGACAGAGATAAGATTCAGAAGACAAGGGAAAGAGGAAAAGAAAAGATTTGATCTTACTTAATAGAAAACAAAATGAGATGGGGTTCTTATCTTCCCCACCAAAATGTTTATTCATTAGAGAGAGAACAGTAGTAACTTTTCAGTGAAAAAATTTAGCAGTCACCATTTTAACCAAGTGGTCAAAGCCAATGGGATTTTGAAACAAAATTTGTGGTAATGTCCAATCAGAAAATTTTTCTGAAAAAAACTTCTTTTTGCATAGGCATGAAGAAACCACTCTATTTTTAAATGTTTCATTCAGTTAAATTTTCTAAATTTAAAAGGTCAGATACCGGTTATATGAGGACTCTAAAAAAAGTGATACAAATGAACTTATATAAAAACAGAAATAGACCCACAGACATAGAAAACAAACTTAAGGTTACCAAAGGGGAAAGGAGGGGGGATAAAATAGGAGTTTGGGATTAACAGATACACACTACTATATGTAAAATAGATAACCAACAAGGACCTACTGTATAGCACAGGGAGCTCTATTCTATATTTTGTAATAACCTATAAGAGAAAAGAATCTGAAAAAGAATATATATATATGCATATATATATACATATATATATACATATATATATGTAACTGAATCACTTTGCTGTGTACCTGAAATAACAGACACTTTAAATCAACTATACTTCAATTAAAAAGTTACCAAAAAAAAAGATTAATGAAACAGAGTCCATAAAAAGAGAAAAAAAAGATTGGAAGGAAATATGTCCTTTGATTCACAAAACAGTTTGAAAACAAATGTAAATTATGTCTTATAACTGCTTGTGGAAGAAGCATGGAGTTAGTAAATAATACATTCTCAGCCCTTGTATCATGGCACCCAGGTGGCAATACTCTGCCTGGTGGAAAGCTACTATCAGATCAGAGGGGAAGAAAGGAAATAACATATGAGACCCTTATGACTTGGGAGAGAAGAGATTGAAGAAAAAGATAGTCTGAGATCTTTGCTGAAGGAAATAAACAGAATTTGCCTGTTTTATCTACCATCTAATTAGCCATCTCTTTGTCAAATGGCATTTTAACTGTTTATTTTTGCTCAGCATCTCATGGAAGACAAATTGAAAAAAAAAATCCACATTTTGAGGGTGAAGTCAAGGAAGCAGAGAAGCAGGGTCGTGACTTTTAAAAAATCTTTTAGGGTTAGAGAAACTTGAGCATGTTAGCGGTGAGGAAGGAGCAAATGCAGGGAGAAAGATAATAAAAGTAAGAGACACACAAAATGAGCTACAATTATAAAACAAATCCTAGCCTCAGAACCATTCAGCCACTTGTACTCCATATCCCTCAGGACCAGAATCACTGAGATCAGAGGCCAGCAGAAATTTAGCAACTCCTTCCTAACCTAACCAGGCTTGGAAGGAATCATATTTCTGCTGGGCACTGGAGGACAGAGGTACGGAGAAGCCAGCTCTCTCTGCACCTCTGGAGGGTCAAGAAGTGGCTGGAGGGTCAAGCAATGGTCAAGCAATGGCTGCAGTTTTCACTGCGTGGTCCATAGGATGGGTGCCACCCAGCTGCTAGCCTGTAACTGCCTTGATGGGCCTGCCAACCCCTTTTCAAGACTGGGATGCCCTCTCAGTATGCTTTGCCTCTGTGACCTTTGTGTTGCATCAATCAGATGTGACGTGAATGTTACCTTGTAGAGTTGGGCAGCAGGGGGCGCTGTGCTTCTGATGATCTAGGTAGTTTTGCTGTGAACTCCCCAATCTAAGCATTCATGCTACTTCTCAGTGAGTGAACCCTCACTGCTTCCCTTGATTTTCCCAAAGCTACAGTCAGGTTTGTCATATCCATTAGACAGAAGTATGTGATGTCATACCTCGATCCTGAAATCTGAGTTTGGTGTGCCTGTTCCTATGTCTCGCTCAGCACGTGCCCAGTTCTTTGATCTTCCTAGCTCAATCACATTCAGTAATACCACCTCTTAACAAGGGTAACAATCCAACAGGGACAAATGTCTGATGAAGCTGGTAAACATTGCTGGTCACACTGTAATCTTGTACACCCAGAAACATTTTTAGATCATTTTGCAAAATCTGAGAATTTTATTCAAAGAACATAATCCTTTAAAAACAAACACCAAAAAAGTGGTAAAAGCACTGTGTGTGAAGATATTTATTTCTGTGTGCATTTCATGTATAATTTAAAATAATTGGAAGTAGCATAAATATCCAGCGATAGAGAAATGGTTAAGCAAATAAAATTATGTCAACTTGACAGAATAGTATGCAGCCAATAAAAATGTTAATTAGCAATATGACAAAGAAACTCAACATTTGTTTACGATATAATGTTAAACGAACACAGCAGAATACAAAATTATATGTACACTGTGAGTAAAACTATAAAATTTAAAAACTATAGTAAAACTATGAAAATTGTTTGCATGTGGACAGGGTCCAGAGTAAACATGAAAAATGAAAGCAGCTTTATTTCAGGTTTTTGTTATTGCAATTAAAATGCTGTTGCACAGTAAATTTAAAAAAAAATTAAAAATAAAAGATGGGGACTTCCCTCGTGGTACAGTGGTTGAGAGTCCGCCTGCCGATGCAGGGGACACGGGTTCGTGTCCCGGTCCGGGAAGATCCCACATGCCGCGGAGCGGCTGGGCCCGTGAGCCATGGCCGCTGAGCCTGCGCGTCCGGAGCCTGTTGCTCCGCAACGGAAGAGGCCACAACAGTGAGAGGCCCGCGTACTGCAAAAAAATATTTTTTAAATAAAAATTAAAAAAATAAAAGATGAAAGAGTTCAACCAAAAATGAGCAATTTTCAGGGGAAGACACTTATTTGGGCTACGTTTTTGCATTTTTATTCCCAGGGGGAAAATTATATTTGGGAGAATGGATTATGTTTAGAATCATGAATAAATATCTAAGGAAGGATCCCAAGCTTTGCTCCTTCAAGATGATACCCCCAAATACTACAGTGTGAGATTTCCCTGCAGAACATTCCATACAACGGGCTTGTAGATGGGGGAAGGGAATGGAAAAGCAGGGAGAGAAAGGATGTGTCTGAATCTCCCAGGGAACCTTTTCAAAAACACAGAGGCTCATCCCTCCAGCCACTGGAGATTCCAGATCCCAGTCCCTGAACTTGGGAAAAGCTCCCCAAGTAATCCAGTCCCCTCCTGGTCTCCCACCTAGAGCCACAGATCTGTGGCCTTTCGTCATTGCATTCAGGCTACACAAGGGCTGCCATAAAGGGCAACTCAGGAATCAGCGAGGCTCAGTCCTTCCTCTGGGAGCACTGCCATTTGCCCAAGAGAAGGAATAATCTAGTGTTCTCTTGGCAGCTCCTTCTTCTTGTGCCTCGACCCTGAAGGAGTGGAAATGGAGAGAACACAGAGAGAGTGATGGAGGTTACCTCCCCTTTGCACAAAGGTCAAAGCCTGAGGTTAGTGGGAGCAACGCCAGGGGTTTTATAGTTAGAGAAATTAGAATCTTACTCTTCTCCACATATAGCTTTGTGATTCACAGGGTATAGCAGTTTCATTAATTTCTCAAAAATCTCAAATATTCTATCCCTTAACTCCCTGCCCAATTTTTATGTTTCTGTCACAATGTATTTCTCCACGGCTTTGAATAATAAACTGTTCTCTCTCCCTGGAATGATTTCACCCCATTTCTTTGCATATGAAGCTCCTATCCCTTCTTAGAAGGGTGAGTATTATCATCCCCATGTCATAGGCGACAAAACTGAAGGTAAGTAACTTTCTTGAGGTTACACAGGACTGCAGAGCTAAGATTCGAATACAAATCTGTTCAACTTAAAACCCTAACCTGGTTCTACCACACCATGCCCCATGCATACAATAAGCGTATAATATAAGGTCACAGGCTTTCCCAAACTATTTTTATTGTCATTAGTTTTGTACATGCTCATCTTCCCTGTTGGGCTGTTATAAGCCTGATGTCTATTGAATGAATGTGACAGCTTAGTGATGTTACTTATATACATAGGCACACGCATAAGGGCCTAACTCAAAACCACCCCTATTCTCTTCACTAGAGGCTGAGGCCCAGGCTCTGGCAGGGAGGAAGTTTTTCAATCACGAGTCTCAGCGTTCACACGTAAGCCAGGAATCTGATTGACTTTCTTTCCCTCTCAGCAAAATGGCGAGACCATAGCTTCAAATATTCAAATATTCTGGAAGGAAAAAAATTGCAGGTTACAAATACTGTTTCATTTATCTCATGAAATATGTACTTCCAAATGCAGAAAGATGACCGGGCACATCCCCTTCTAATGCAAGAACAGGGCTGCTAGCTGGAGGAAAAGCCTTCAACACTGTGATGCAGGTCATGATGGAGAGATTGCCAGGAGCTCTTTGCCACGGTTCTGATCCTGACACTTCCCTGGACTCCCCGTTGTCCAGCCCGCCAGTGCATTGGTACTGCAGACAGAAGGTGGGCAGACCAGGAGCTGAGCACTGCCAGTGATGGGCTGGGAAATACTGAACAGTCGGCTTTCTTGGGCAGAAATGGGAAAGGTGTGCCCTGATTGGTAGCATTTGCCAATTTCCATGGTATATATATTCCCAGCCTGGCCAGTTTCATGCCACCAATGGGCCCTTGACTCATTTGCATAATTCCTGAAAAGTCAGTAATAGACTCGTGAGCCAGTACAAGCCAACTCGAGCTCAACACTGAGTTTGGCTACCCCTTTCATAGCAGCTATTTTAGATTAGGGCTACTGGGGGAGGTATAAAGGACTCATCAGAATATGATTCTGGAAATTCCCTTTCGAGCCACATCAGCATTACAGAACTTTACTTAACACATAAATATCATGGACCCACCGAAACACAGGCTCCACAACAGTAAAATACAATGATAAAAATACAAATAGGGACTTCCCCTGGTGGTCCAGTGGTTAAGACTCCACACTTCCAGTGCAGGGGGCCCGGGTTTGATCCCTGGTCAGGGAACACTGCATGCTGCAACTAAGACCCAGTGCAGCCAAATAACTAAATAAATAAAAATACAAATACATATTTATCTACATTTCTCTATCTCCCTCCATATTAAAAGAGGATTTTTTTTTAGTAACTCTTTTGGATCAGTATGTAACTCCCCCACCCCCCACTTCCCCTGAGTCTGATAACAGACCAATCTGTTTCTTAGTGAGTAGAAGTGGGAAAACACCAAGGAGAGAAAAAGGGAATAGAGAAGAGCACTTAATAGTCTGTGATACTAGAAAGAAGAATAACTGTGTGGGCACCATCACTACCATCACTACCACCAGCCCTGAGACTCCAATCTTATTGGAGCCCAATAAGATTACTTTGCAGACATGTGAGGAGCCCCGTCTCCCTGATACTTTTAATTTTACAAAGTCATTAAAATGGAGAGAAATGATAGGGAGTTGCAATTCTAAATCTACCATATCTTATTTTTCCTTTCCCTCCACCAATGCATCCTTGTCTTTTTGGTCCAGGCAGCTTTAAGCTCTCCTTAGTGGCTTTCCCCATATCTCTTTAGGGAGTGACTCTGGGGTCAGATCTCCAAGGTCAATCCTGAGATGAGGATGTGTATACAAGTGACTTATCAAGGCAGTGCTCCCCAGGGAAACTGGGCTGGAAAGGGGGAGCAGGACAGGGAAGGCGGGAAGCCAAACAAGGGTGTGATTTCAGGCCAAGTCCCACAGCCTGATCCTCCAGGGAACCCTGCAGTGTAAGTCACCCCTCACCCAGTGGTCACCCTCACCCCGGGCATGGGAGCTTTCAAACTCCTGCACCCACTTAGTCATTGGTTCAAGGCCACCTGGAGGTTATAAACTCCAAGGCATATCAGACTCACTCCCGGTGTGAACGAAGGGGCTCCAGCAGCCCGAAGGCAGTCCTCTGAGAAACAGCTGCAGGCACTGGCTGTTTGGAGGGGACTCACACCAGAGAAAGGGTGTGCTGAAAGAGCCAAGGGGATCAGCACAGCGTGCAAACACAAATCCCACAGGATGAAGGATAAGGGAATGGGAGGACCAGGAGACCTAGAGATCCACGCTGTGTCTACCAGCATCTGCAGGCAGTAAATGCAAGCATCTGGACTCAGCACACTCCATCCCTGGGTCATATTGCTAGCAGGATGCATTTTCCTTTGTTGAGTCTCTTATGGTCTCAGGAGAAATCTGGTAATCACTCACCACTCCTTATATAACCACCCATCCTTCTTATCCAGCTCCAGTCTCCAGGACACCGCTGTGTTCACCTCTCCTTCCTCTTTCCCCATCAAGTGAACAGGCGAAGTGGGGTTAGTCAGCATCACCATCCTCAACGTTTATTCTATCGAGAGCCACAAAACGCTTAACATGTTTTAGAATTGTTTGTACGTAGGCTTGTTTTCACACCCAGCATTGTCCCAAACCTCCTTTGTGTCATACTTTCTTTGACTCCCTTGATAGACTGGATCCTCATGAAGGTAAGAGTGAATAAGAGCGATTGCATCCTGGATCTGTTTGGAGCAACAGACTCTATTGCATCACCACCAACACCTGAATAGCCCTGCTGGTGGAAAGTTTGAAGCCACTACCACCTCAAACAGCCCTACTGTCATTTGCTGATCCTCTTATTGAAACACAACATCCACACAGATGTGGTCTGTGCACGGGAGAATCAGAGTTTTACTACAGAGGTCAGCGAACTACGGCACGCAGGCCAAACCCACTTGCCACCTGCTTTTGTAAATAAAGTTTTATTGGAACACAGCCATGAGCATTTGTTTATGTATTGTCTCTGGCTGCTTGAGTACTACAACAGCAAAGTTGAGTCATTGTGACAGAGATTGAATGACCTGCAAAAGCCTAAAATATTTAACATCTGGTCCTTTACAGAAAAAGTTTGCGGATCCTCATTATACTAGGTCTGGCAGGACTCGGAGACAAATATTTGAGAAATTCATAAATTCTGTGAGTACTCTGTCAACGTGTGTTTCATCCAAGTCTTAAGAGTTGAACAAGAATCCTGGAGGAGAGAAGCCAGGTAGAACCAGTCAGATCCTCACATCATAGACATGACAAAGAACAGGCTTTGCTGAGGGACCAGGCAGGAGAGTAACAGCCACCCAGGAGGCTGCAGAAGAAAGAAATGTCCTCACAACACTACAGAAGTGCATGTCAACCTAAATATTCTCCTTGACCATATCAAGACTGTGCCTTTTAGAGGGCCGGGGTTATGGCCATGGTCTGGCTCAGACTGGGTGCTCCAAAAGTGGATTTTGAAAGGAAGGAAGGAAGGAGAGAAGGAAGGAGGAGAGGAGAGAAAGAGGAAAGGAGGAGGGAGACCCACGGGAGAAGGAAAAAAGGAGAGAAAGAGTGAAAACACTCACCCTGTTTAGCTGCCTGGCTGCTGTAAGAGTTGTAACGTCGTGATTCCGGAGCTCAGCCTGGAGCCACACCCAGCCAAGGATGCAACCCAGTAGCCCAAGGAGAATACAGAACCGTGCAATTCATCTGCCTTTTCTTCTCCAGCTTCTCATCAAAAGGCCACATCATTTTCAGCCAGGCTTCTTAAAATGTCCCTCTTATTCCAGCATCTTGGCCCTCACACACTGCAGCTGTCCTCTGCCTTTCCAAACAAGCTTCTCCATCCCTGGCAAACCCCTCCCAGAGCTCGACCCTCTCCCTTTGCCCTTCCCTCCTGACACTGGGTTCCAAACCCCAAACCCCGACCCTCCTGACGGGAGGCTCCTTAGAAATGAGGGACAAGGGAAGACCTAGCATAAGTCAGAATCCTAGTTAGCGGGCCTCTTGGCCCTGTAGTTTGCTTCTACACCAGGAAATTTCCACCAGAATGAGATGGCTAATAGCATAGATCCTAGGACAGACTTTTCGAGCTGTATGACCTTGGGCTATTTTACTTTCTCTCTCAGTACTTCAATTTCCTCATCTGTAAAATGGAAATAATAATAACAGTATCTATCCGTTGTATAGGCTTGTTATAGGATGAAATGAGTTAATTCCTCTAAAGCACTTAGATCCATACTGAGCCCATCAATCTCTATATAAAAGTTTGTTTAATAAAATCTTATCTTTCCAAGCTACTAGATCTTACCATTGAGGTCAGATCTGCTAGAATGGAAAGTTTGTCAACTCTAAAGTGATAAAAGAAAGTGATAAAATATTCCAAAGCTATTGATATCTTCAAAGAAAAAAATGTGCCAAGGCAAAAAATATATAATGGTAAAACAGTATAAACTTAATGCGGTGGAGTAATGATACCATTTTAGAGCTTACTAAAAAGCAAACAGTCTGAAAGAATCAGTCATGGTTTTTAAATCTGAGGATATGCCCACATCCGATGAACGCTACTGTGTTTCCAATACGATGGTAGGCACTGAGTGTCTGCTCTAGGAGGCATATGGAGACCAGTTAAGCACATCTCCCTGTTCAAATAACTCTTCCCTGAGCTGGCTCCCGCTGCTGGGAAATATCTGGGGGTGGGGAAGGCACTAGGGGATGCTTAGTGGTGCCATGTGTGAGGGTCGCATATTAACTATCACTGAGCCAGCTACGCTATTACTCACCAATATTAACAATTAGTGAGGGTTCATTAGTGCAGGGTCTAAGCTGCTTAAGACCTTGCAATGACTCTACATTGCACACCTCAGCATGCACCATAAGCCCTCCGTGATCTCCCCAAAATCTCCCTCTCCATCCCCTAGTTGGCCCACCATCCCAGCTCATTCCCTCTGCAGGGCCGTTGCACACACAGCAGGAAGCTCCTTTCCCATACAGGAAACACCTCTTATCCTAAAAGCTTCAGCCCTCTCTGACAACCCTGGCTGACACAGGTACGCTTCTGTGCCCAAACCCTTTGTTTACTTCCTTAATTAAAGTTGCTGCAATTTATAACTATACATTTTCTTCAGTATCTTTTCTTTTTTTAAAAAAATTTGAATGAAAGATTCTTTACATTCTATACTGCTTTACAATTTTCAAAAGTTTCACTCACATGATTTCATGTTTGTTGTGACCTACTAACATGCGTCTTTCCTAAGATACAGTATCATGTCTATTTTATTCTCAGCTGTAATCTCAGAATTTCTTATACTGTCTGACATACAGGAAGGGCTCAATAAACACTCATTGAATGAGTGAATGAATGACGAATAAACAGTTCAAAGGGAATCATAGCAAACATATATCTAAGTTTAACTCCTAACTCTAACACAATCTATTACCTTGGGTAATTATGTCTCCATGTCTTCAAGTAATACGTACCATATTACATATTAGTAATACGGTAAAACATGATTAGAACAGAGCCCAGTATCTGACATACATGCATATTGCAATATACATAGGTATTGTCATTGTTATCATTGTTATTGTTATTATTAATAGTAATAGTGCCTGTGGTTCCAGTACTATGTCTCAGTTTCCTCTTCTAAGAAAAAGGGAAAAATAATCTGGTCTCACCTGTCTTTTGTGGACTGTCCCTAAATAAGCAAATGACAATAACTCATATTGACAAGGGCATACATGTGGCTCTCTTTTTGTCTACAAGGAGAGCTCCAAGACCTCACCCCAGAGGTCTCACCCTGTTGGAGGAGGTGTGTTCAAATGCCAGGAGGGCATGTGGTTAATCCACCTCCCTACACGTTACAGCAGACAGGCAACCTTGACACTGTCAAAGCGGGGGACCAGCACACGCAGCATATGGACCTGCAGTGGAGCATATGGATCTGGTCCTAGAGAAAAGGCTCCCATATGCTCCCCGAGCTGGGCCTGCCTTGCCCACTCCCAGCCTCCCCACACTTCTGGCTGGTTCATAAATCAGCCGCTTCCCACCATCCCAGTGCACCGGCCAATCCATATGTGATTAATGCACACATTTGCCTGCAGCCTGGAGAGAACCCCAGGTACAGGTGGGAGAGGAAGGAAAAAGACTTAATTGGAGTGGGGCGGGAGAGAAGGAGGGAGGACAGGGTCATTCCTCATTGCCATTGAGCCAGCGCTATCTTTAGAAGTCCTGGCTTTGTAAGAATTAGTTTTCTTGGAAATCTGTCTTGCAGACTCCCCAGGAACCCCACTGTAGCCTAAGATATTGCCTGGACTTTACCTCCAAAGACTCAGAAGGATGATTGCTCCATTGCATCCTGTCCCACCCTCCATTATCCTCCAGGGCTTCTTCATCTGAGCTTAAACATATACATTCAGATCCTTTAAGAAAGGCTGGGGTCCCTGGAGACAGTAAGACTAGATGTGTCAGGCAGCAAATCCACTCAACTGTCTTTTAGACAAGTATTTTCCAACTGTGCCCAACAGAGGGCAAAGGGTTTTATGCAGAGGCCACAGGAAGGGAGGGCTCCAGGGTCCCATAGCTGGTTCAATCAGAGAAATTCTGCTTTGACTTTGTTTACAGGTTAGGCTATTCAAATCCGATTCAGCTGTGATTTTGTTAAGGCTCATATGGCTGAAAAAAGTTGAGACCCATCCACTCAAATTAAAAATGTGGCAGATACAATGAGGTGTGTCTGCTGTAGAAAGCACGATTATAAAATGAACGATGGTTGCCATTCACTGGGCAGGAGACAGAACAGCACTGTAATGAACAGAAGAGATGCTAGGTCACTTTCCCATTCAGTGGTTGAATGACTTAGGGCAAGGAATTTTCCTCTCTGTGCCCCAATTTCATCATCTGTGAAATGGGAATTATAAATGGCACCTGACTTAGAGGACATGGGGGAGACTGAATGAGATTAATCCAGGCCCTGCATCTCCACGATGCTGGAACATAATATAGGACCAATACATATTTGCTATAATTTTTCCTCTTCTTCTGTGTGTCACTCACTGTGCTGAACACATTATTTGTATTATCTTTTGTCCTCCCACCTTTATTCCATGAAGGTTTATTCCAATTTTATAGATTAGGAACTTGAGGGTAAGACCTAGACCTTGAACAATTGTCCCAAAATATCTACTCATGTCATGGAGACCATTGGTGTTCTGGGGCCAGTTTGAGAATCACCCATCTAGGTGACTCTGGTTTATTCTTACTTGCCTGAAAACACCACACAATTTGATGTGATTAGGCTTTCTGCTCCCTTCTCTTGCATGTGTTCTCCTGTATGCATTCACCCATCCATCCATTGAACTTCCGATCCAGTTCAACAAACATTCGTTGAATGCCTACTTAGTGTCAGGAACCTTAGTAAAGTCACTCGGCTTCTCTGAAGGTCAAAGAGCCTTTCAGTAAAATGTGGGTGTTTAGATGAACTACAGTGTAGGATTTTTATATAAAATGAAAACAATTATCTAGAAAGGATTTGCCAAGTGCCAAAGTGCTCTCTCCATATTAGGGATACTTAGGGATTGAATGACCATATGTCTCAGTTTGCTTGGACATTCCTGGCAGAGTTATTAGTAGCAATGCTTTTGTCCTCAAAAGGTCCCATTTGTAAGTTAAATCCTAGAGTCACCCTAGCTATGAAGAGGGTCATAATGGCCATGTATATTTATGTTGGTTCATCTAGAAGGAGGGGCTGGGAACTCTGCAGAAGTTTCGAGACCAGGTTAGGGATAAAATGGTTCTGAGTATGTTTTGAAGTATGGGCTTTGTGCCCATTAAAGAGATAGAAAATTGAGTCTGCCTTTCCGTAGGATCACAGCAACCTGGCACTGCAAGGGCTTGGCAGCAGGGAGGGGAAGAATTCAGGACCACCACTCTACCACCAGAGATAAGTGAGTTATCTGGGAGAACTTTACATAAACCAGTGTGACCTGATATTAAAAGACCCATGTATCCTGGATAGAAGAGCCCCCTCCAAAGGATTTGGGGGAACCCATAGAAAAGTGTTCCCCATGTGCTAATTAAAGGACACCATCAGCTACTGATATCTGCAAATGTATTCCTCTTCTCCAGGGCTAACCCCCAAGCCACATCATTTCTTCATTGTCCTCAGTGACTGTTATGCCCCACTGAGTCACAGCGCTTCTGCCAACAGTAGAGTCACTTCTGCCAGACACAGTAGGGTCTCCCCTGGGGCCCTTCCATCTACGCTTGGGCCCACGAGATCCTACTCCGTTATCCTGAGTCTCAGAGCTTACAGAGTAGGAGCGATTTCTCCCCTTCTCCTTTCATTGTCACTTTCTTTCAGAGGAGCCCTACAGTCACCTTGCTTGAGTTCTGGGTCTCCTGGCATCTTCTAGTAGAATAATTCTTTTTACACATACTCATCATAGAGATTACAGAAGAGTATAGAAAGATGAGCCTGGAGACGAATCTAAGACACTAACACCAGGATGTACCCTCAAATAATCCCCTGGCTCATACTTCCTAAGTGTTTTACAGGGCAAAGCTTGATAAACCTGATATCCTGTTTCTATGGAATGAGTTCACTCCCTGGAGGTTTCCCAGAATTTCATTCAAAGAGACTTGAGCCAGTTTCTCTGTTCTGTAAAACACAGCATTTAAGAACACAGACTCGGGGGGGGCAGATACATATGAACCCAATTCCATATGAACTGTGATCTTGAGCAAATTGTGAGCCCCTCTAAGCCTCAGTTTCTTTATCTGTGAAATGGAGATAACAAAAGCACCAATCGGACAGGACTGCCATGAGGACTATGTTACACAGTGCTGTAAAGGCTTTGAACAATGTCATGAAACAATACACGTTCATCTTTATTTTAAGGACTTCATTATTATCATTCTAATAGCGAGCAGGACCTAGCCTCCCAATGGGAGAGAATAAGGACTCTCCTATGAAAGGCGGAACAAACATGAGTGTTATTTCTATTTTTGTTTTCAGCCCTCACGCTCTACCCTGCAGCCCAAAGGCAAGCTCTTATCTGTAACTCAGATGTCACGGAATCAAGGCAGAATATCGACTTTCTTCTGCCTTTCAACTGGAAGTTCATTCTGTGGGGGAGTATAGGTGTCCCCAGTCCATCTAAATATTTCAATTTCTGTCTGAATGTTTGCCAGTCCGTTAGGAGAGCGTTGATAACAGGGAAGATAAAACATGTATTTAGAAAGAATGTGAGTGAGTGTGTGTAGATGTGCGGGGGTTTTTAGAAGTCTGTATAAGTGAACTCCTGATTCAGGATATGTCTGTGCTGGGGGCAAAGGCTGTCTTACGCAAGTCTCATTAGGAGAGTGACTGGTTGAAAGCCAGACCTGGATTATCACAAATGGATGCAGAGGGAGGCTGAAAATCAAGCCTCCTGCCCACTCAGCAGTTCTCGGCGCTGGCCCATCTCAGCCATCTAATGCCGTTCCTGCATTAGACGCTGCAAACACAATTGACTTCTGTTACTTATAAAGCCAACCACTTTAGTTCATTTAAACGTTTAGGTTGGACTTCAGAGATTTCTGAGAGGCTGGACAGCTCGACCAGCCACGACCAGTCCACCGCTCCAGCCCCACCCCAAGACTACATAACAAGAGAAGAATATTCCTTCATGCTACAGTCAGCACCCAGTCTCCATTAGCAGATGGACTTAAAGGTTGGTATTTCTGCATTTGAAAGTTCTGATCCAAACACGCACATCCCCAAATATTCTGTTTGTATCGTTCATTCATTGGACCCGTATTCAATGCATCACCTGTATACTGGGCCCAGGAATATAAAGAGAGATCATATATTGAAGGAACCTTTAGGATGCTCACAGACTATCACAGGAAATAGAGAGGCAAAGAAATGGGAATGACATATTGGTACCAACGCCGTGATAATTACAGAAAAAAATAAAAGAAAGAAAAGCAAAGAAAATGGTACTGGAACTCAGCAAGGACGGTATGAGAGAACCCAGGAAATGTTCAAACTAAACCTTAAGGGGGCTTCGTTTTTCAGGAGAAATATGGGATGAAGAATGTTCTAGGCAGAAGATGTTGGAGAAGAGGTGTAGAAGTTGAACTCAGGCAGATCTTTGGTTAAATGACATGACTACTTACTGGACCTTGGGCAAGTTACTCCATCTCCCAGAGCCTAAGCTGCCTCCTCTATAAAACTGAGCTGATTGAGCTTCCTAGGATTACAGTGGAGCTCAAATAGCTCACATTAGCAAATGGCTGAGAGAATGTGACTCATGGTGGACATTCGTTATATGGTGCCTATTAGTTTAGTATGACTAGAGCTGCAGGGGGGGCAGACCACAAAGAATCTTGGAGTGGGGCGACTTATCCTACAGACAAAAGGTTTCTGCTAATGGTTTTAAACCAAGGAGGAACATAGCCATGTTTGGGTTTCAAATAGATGTCATCGATGATGAGGTTAAAGATGACCTGAGGGTACAGCCAAAGGAAGCAGATGACAAAACCATGGACAATAGTTAGCTTATTCTTAGTTGTAAAAGGGTAAATTTTCTAAATAGAAACGTGCAATCACAAGATCCGTATTCCTCATCGTGAAGCAAGCACCCACCTACCTTTAATGTTGCAGCATAAATCCTATCACATGTTCTGTTCAACATCTGAATTTCATTCTTCTCACGGAAGTATTGACTTACAAATCAACATAAAAGTCATGAGACAAGAGTCTCTTTCTACTCAGTGTTTCACCCTCCCTGCCTCTTTATTCCAAGACCTGCTTAGAGCCAGACAAACAATGTTGATTGAGAGAAAAGGCATTTCTCTGGCATCGTGTCGCTTGCTTTCTAAAAGTCCCAGTGGGAGAACCAAGGAAAACTGTTCTCCCAAAATTTCCCCAGAGTGTGTCCTTCCTGTAAAGAAAAAATAAATTCTAAACACAGTGTGTGTGCACGAGTGTGATGGCCCTTCCTCATGGAGCTCAAACATCACCTCCTGGCAGTCAACACAAGCCCAGGTGACCACTCCCTCCCCTGTGGACTCTAGCACCATCTACCCCTTCATTGGTTGCATGGTGTTGCAATTAATTTCCTGCTCATGCCTGTCTCCCCAGCTAGGCCAAGAGCTCTTCCAAGTCTGAGATAAGATCGTATCCATATACTTATCTCCACCATGTGGCACAATGCCTGGCACCTAGCAGATAGGAGATAAGGTTTGTTGAATGGATACGCATGGGTCTAATCTCCTTTCAAAGTCTCCCAACTTCCAGTTTTCACTAGAGTGAGCTGGGACCTTAAACACCACCGGAGATATGAGTACACAAGACAGGGAACCCCAGGGGGCAAGGCAGGCTTCTAATGACTCCACCAGCACTGTCTGTATACGTGAGTAAGCTGTTTGCTTACAGAGCCCATGTGGATTAGTCAAGACTAGATATTTGTAGATTCTGTTCCTGGCAGTAACTCAGGAGCTGCAGGAAGGACACTGGGAGATGCCCTGTGCATCCTTCATGCCATCAGTCTCCCAGTTGAGGGGCTATTTTAGTTGTATTTGAATTTACCAGGTTCACCTGGGAAGGAGCTGTTCTTCATGGATATATATGAACTTCCCTTGAATCTAGGTATATTTATATCTGTACTTTCTCTGTGGAGAGTTGGTTCCTTAACTTTATAATTTTCTAGGACAGGAGTCAACAAACCATGGTCTACAGGTCAAATCGAATCCACAGCTTATTATTATGAATAAAGTTTCATTAGAACACAGCAACCTCCATGTCTTCACATATTATCAATGGCTGCTTTCACACTAGAACACTAGAGTTCGGTAATTTGTGATAGAGACTGCAGGGCCTGCAAAGCCGAAAATACTTACTCTCTGGGCCTTTACGAAAAACATCTGTAGCCCCCTGCTCTAACGCTTAACTTCAGGGGCAGTAGTTGTAGTGACGTGTGCAGGCTCAGTGCTGAGCAGTCGACACCCACATTGCTCAAAGGTGGCCACTACGATGATGCCCATTTCGTGGATGAGCTCATTTACTGAGCACCTACTACAGTGTTCCGGGCTCTGTGCTGAGCACCGGTACCACCACAGCAAGCAAGGCATACACGATGCCCGCCTTAAGTCAGCTCCCAGGCTCTGTTCACCGAGCCATACTCTTTTTCGGAAAGCCTGTGTGCCCCCAGCCCTCAAGGGCACAAATCAGAGTCAAAGCACTCGTGGAGAATCCACGACTTTTCAGCTGTCAGAGGAACATCCTGCTCGCAGATGGGTCACAGCCAGAGCCCCTCCCATTCCTTCAGTGGGTGTGGTCCACATCCAGTTGAAACGCAAGGGTCAGACCTGTTGGTCCTGTTGATGACCCTCTGGGACAAGGAACTGAGAAAGACCCCAGGCCAGGCCTCCCATAACAGTGGCTGGATCTCTGGGACCCACTCAGGGCAGGGTCTTCCGCGAACTCCTGATTAGTAAGATGTTAAACGAGGCCTGCATCTTTCCAAGGGG
Source organism: Lagenorhynchus albirostris (assembly GCF_949774975.1). Classification (NCBI taxonomy): domain Eukaryota; kingdom Metazoa; phylum Chordata; class Mammalia; order Artiodactyla; family Delphinidae; genus Lagenorhynchus; species Lagenorhynchus albirostris. The sequence goes on from NC_083109.1 coordinate 20,303,583, forward strand.
GGCGTGGCCGGGACTTCTTCCATTAGCGGCGCCTTGGGCTTTGGAGGCTCTTCCCTTTGTCCAGCACCTCCCGAGGAGCCTGCTGTTCTTTCCCCTTTGTTTTAAATGGGCCACGATGAAAAATGCTCACAATGGGACATTGCTGCGCAGGAGAAAGACCACGGAGGGAGAGAAAGGCAACAGAAGAGGACTGACCGCCCCAGCCCAGGCCGCTCGGAGCGGATCCTAATTAGGAGTCTGGCGGCGCATCCCTCAGCAGGAAGCCCGGATCATTAGCGCTGGCACCGCACACTCTCTGACTACGGTCTGCAGCCACGCGGCCGTGCTGGCACCACGCGGACCCCGCTCTTGGCTCCGCATCAGAACAGATGTCCAGAGAGGGATCTTTCTTGCTTTTTGTTTTTGTGTTTGGAGTTTTTTTTTTTTTTTGAAGCGTTGCATGACCCCGTGCCAGAGACTTCTTGTGCCAAGATAATGGGTTTGGATGGATCAGCGAAGCAAGACAAGTCAAGAGGGATTTAAACAGTGCTCGTGTGCACTCCCGGGGTGAAAAACAGAGAGACATGGAAAGAAGCTGGATCGCTGTCTTGGAATTTGAGAGGTCGACCAAGAGGTGTCTTCCAGCACTGTGCTTAGTAGCAAGGGAACTACTGCAGAACCTGCCCCTCTATGTCCACTGCTAGAGCCCCAGTCCAAGGCACGAATATCGTGCATCTACATCAGGGACTGGCAAGGATTCGTTGAAATAGTGTAAGCGTGAACACGCGTACACAGTGTGTTTGTGAACGTCTGTGTTCACACATCTCTAAAACATGGTAGATTTACCCAGAATGCCTTCCCCTGGCAGCAGAAAATGACAAAGTGACTCCTCCATGTTATTAATGGGAAACCTGATGAAAAGTGTTATTAAACATGTCATTGGCTATTTTAGGGTAAATGGAACCAGATCCAAAATTTCAATGTAGGCTTCCTCATTGTCTTTGGGATTCCATGTAAATATGGACCATGTTGTCTGACAAACATTTGGGGCATGTCAATTGGTCAGCAAAAGAATGGATTTTTTTTAAAAAGTCAGGGCTGTTGTGCAGCACTATTTACAATAGCCAAGACATGGAAGCAACCTCAATATCCATCAACAGAGGAATGGATAAAGATGTGGTACATACGTACAAGGGAATATTACTCAGCCATAAAAGAGAATGCAATAGTGCCATCTGCAGCAACATGGATGGACCTCGAGATATCAAACTAAATGAAGTAAGTCAGGCAGAGAAATACAAATACTATATGATATCACTTATATGTGGAATCTAAAATATGACACAAATGAACTTATCTATGGAACAGAAACAGACTCACAGCGTAGAGAACAGACTTGTGGTTGCCAAGGTGGGGGTGGTGGTGGTGAAGAAGAGATGGATTGGGAATTTGGGGTTAGCAGAAGCAAACTATTATATATAGAATGGATAAACAACAAGGTCCTACTCTATATAGCACAGGGAACTATATCCAATATCCTGAGATAAACCAGAATGGAAAAGAATATATATATGTATAACCGAATTGTCTTGCTGTACAGCAGAAATTAACACAACATTATAAATCAACTATATTTCAATAAAATATTATTTTTAAAAAATCAGGTCTATTGTGGAAAATCCAAGATACACCATCACTATATAACATTAGAATTTAATAAATATTCTGAAAGTGAATTGATAGAGCAAACCCAGCCCACACGATTCAGCCTAGAAAGTCAAGGTATGTAACTTCTATTTGGGGACTGGCTTTGAAATGAAGACCACATGACATCAAAACGTTCAATTAAAATGCCATTTGTCCAGATGTTTGACCATATAATGCCAACAACTAGTTTGACTAATGTTTTGAATTTAATTGACCAGATGTTTTATTGGTAGGTGCCTTAATGAGTAGGAGAAATGTTTGTGGAGTTGAATCAAATTTCCCTGGGAAGAGTCTGCCTCACTGGAAACAGGGACTTAAATGTTGTTACTGCCATTAACCAGAGCTTATCAGAAGTTTTGAAATTGTCTCACTACCTTCATACCTAGTTTTTTAGGATACCTTGCTCTTTCATTGTAAGCTCAGAGAAGATAGTACCTTAGTTTGGGTCCCTCCAGAAGAAAATCCTAAAACAAAAAGTCAAGGGCAAATTTAGAAGCAATCAGTAAACCAAACACAGATTAAACACAGACAAAACAGTTTTCAAAGAGTGGAAAGTAAATGGATTTGGAGGTAGAGGTCTCAGATTCAGTGTCAGGCATGCTGTTTACTTTGGGTGTGATAATAAAAACAGCAGATTACATGGAGGGCTTACTCTGTGCCCAGCACACAGCATCCTTCATGTATTTCACAGATGAGAATGTGCAGGAACTGAAGCATTAAGTCACATGTCCGAAGTTACCCAGCTGGGAAGTGTCAGAGGTGAGATTAGTTCTCAGATACTCTGGTTCGGAGCCAGAGCTGTCAGCCACGCCCCCTACAGTGTGTGATTCAGAGCTCGTTAGAACCTCAGTTTCTTCATCTCTGAGTGCAATGCCTGTCTTAGAGAGCAGCCATAAAGGGGTTAAACAGGATAAGGTAGAAGAAGGTGTGGAGTTTGTACAGCACTCTGTGCTTTGTGAGCTGAGTGTCCCACGAGTGTTAGTTACAACACCCATGTAAGAGCTGATTGTCAGTGCTTACATGTCCTGACTCGTCTCTAAGGCCTCTTCAAGCCGATGACATGATGTGGATCCCTGAGATCCAGTGGCTCTCCCTTCAACACAAAAGCACCCGTCCCTTTGCGGCTCAACACTGTGGCAGAGGAAGCCAGCGGCCACCCTCCCATGTCTCCATCCTCAGCATCTCTTTCTGCTCTTTCCACAACCTTGGGCTTCCCCAGCCATCTGAATAATTCATATTAATGTGGAGACTTAGGACACATGGGCATGGAGTGGCCAGACATCCTGAAACCCACATATGCACAGGATGAAGCAGTCTCTAGGACAAAGCCAGGGGGCCAGGCATTTGGGACCAGGATGCTAGGTGGGGCTCCCAGAAGTAACCCACAGGTGTGTGGGACCCTCATTGGGCAGCACAAGGCAGCCCTATTCACAGGATGAGATCTCAGAAGGTCTTCCCACTGGGTTCACCTGGTTTTATTCCTCCATTATCCCAATTCTTCATGAGTAGCTGTTATGTGCTGGGCGGGAGGGAAAGGTCAGTGGTAAATCAGGTAAACCCTCTGTCCCTCTGTCCCCTCCATGTCAGAGGCCAGGGCAGACAATACAGTGTTTCTGTTGTTAATACATCCACTAAGATGATCCAGAAACACAGTAGGGATTCTGTCTTTCTTCTAAAATAAACAATCCCTGTTCTAGAAGTTTACTATAAGGAGGGTTAAATGATACAAACTAGAATAATTGGAGCCAGAAGTAGGACCACGGAATAGGAAGGGTATTTGGGTAGCTGGGTGGTCCGGAAAGGCCACTTAGAGAGAGAGGACCTGAGCTGATACTGAAACACTAAGAAAGAGGCAGCCACACACACACAGCTGGTGGGAAGCATTCTAGGCGGAGGAAATAGGCAGCACAAAGCCTCCAAGGCAGGCGTGAGCCTGACATGTGATTGGAACAGAAGGAAGGTATGGAGATTTGACACGCACAGGCAGAGACAAGCAGAGACCAGGTATGCACGTCCCCAAGGACCTTATCAGGAGTGTGTCTTTGAGTCTCAGCGTGATTGGAGGCGTGGAGGGCTTTGCATAACAGGGTCTCACAATTTTCTTTATGTGTTCGGAAAGTTTACTCTGGCTCGACTGTTAGAAAAGTGAGGCAGGCAGGGATATGGGACAGGAAGCTATGGTAGGCTTTTAGGAGGGATGGTGGCAGTCTGGACAAGGGTACCTAGAAGCAGTGGGATTGGGGTAGAAAGTTGGCACCAGACACTGTTGGGGTTTGGGATCCAGATTCTGTTACTGACCAGGGTTCTTTATCTCCTTCATCAATAGGAATTGATCAGAGGCCAGACAAGAAATTCAGGCAAGACTTTACTGGGGCCCCTGATGAAGCAGCGGGGAGAGAGAACAAGTAACAGGCTCCCTTGCTGGCTCCCTGAGGACAGGCAAGCTGGTTCCTTATATGGGGTGAGGGTAGGGGCAGGTCCAGGGGTCAGCCCAGAGGGGTGGCTTCGGGGTTTGCCCACCACTTTGGTGGTGTGGTGTGCAGGGGGCACGCGCAGTACACTGCTGTTGCTCCCGATGCCCTGCTTTTGCTCCTGGCTCTTCAGAAGTGGCAGTTGGGGGGGGGGGTTGGTGTTTTTGTATCTTGTTGTCCATAATTTGCCCCAACTGCACATGCACGCAGTTATTTTTATTCCCTTATAGTTTCTTTGTATTCTGTTGCTCGAGAAGAGGTGTGTCCAGGTGCCAGCACTGCAGCAAAGGGTCCCAGGTCCCAGCCTGTCTCACTTCCAGGCCTACAGAGGTGGCCTGAGAAAATCACAGTAGACCTGGCCCAGGAGGAGGCAGAACAGACACCCAGCAACCCCCGGGGGATGGGATTGCTTGTTGTTCAGGGTTTGTGTTAAACATGAGGAAAGGAAGTAGGTACAGCCAGAGAGAAGTGGGGATGAGGAAGGAAACTATGGTGAAGGTGAAGCAGAGGAGGATGATCACGCAAGAGGAAGCAGAGGAGACCCTGACGACACTTGGATTCCCCCAGATCTGGTTCCGCTTCCTGCTTCTGGGCTGAAGGATAGCTGGATGCCCAGGACCTTGTTTATGTCTCACAGCAGCTCTGCCAGGGGGAACTGAGCCCAAGAGAGGTCAGGTTCCCAAGGTCAACCTGTGACTGGCTGGACCTTGGTGGGTGCCTGTCCCTCCTGGGTCATATGCCTTTGCCCTGAAAGAAGGAAAAGTTCTAACCTCATTGTCATCAACTCCAGCTGTCACTTGGACATGGCTAGGAAATGGCTGAGGATGGAGGTGACACCACGGGGAGGGGCAAGTCTTAGTAGATTGCCCTCCCCCCTTAGCTCCTTTCAGTTTCAAAATTCACACGAATATAATGTACATTTATAAAACACTATCTCAAAAGTCATAATCCCATCAGGTCTCCATTTGAAATATTGTATAAACATAAATAATAGCAATAAAACCAAAAGAGAAAAAAATATAATAGAAGAAAGACAAAATTTTTGCTGTGTTTCTGAATTATTTTAGTGAACTTATCAACCACAAAGCTACTGTAATACAACTATCTATAAATAGCATAAAATGAAAGCAATAATTTCTGAGTCATATCTAAGTAACCCACAGTTAGAGGGCATTATTTTAGAAGTATAATTCTACCAGGTTTCCATTTGAGCCACTGGATACAGTAGTCCCTCCTTAACTGCAATTTTGCTCACCAAAGTCCAAAAATATTAAATGGAAAATTCCAGAAATAAACAATTCATAAGTTTTAAGTTGCGTGTTGTTCTAGGGAGAGTCATGAAATCTCACACCGTCTCACTCTGTCCCACCCATGACATGGACATGCTTCATCCCTTTGTCCAGAGTATCCCACCCAATAGTCCCTTAGTATCCAATTAGACTGTCAGATTGACTGTCATGGTATCACAGTGCTTGTCATCAGGTAACTCTTATTTTACTTAATAATGGTCCCAAAGCCTAAGAGGGGTGATGCTGGCAATTCGGTTATGCCAAAAAGAAGCCGTAAAGTGCTTCCTTTAATCGAAAAGGTTGAAAGTTCTCTTAACAAGGAAAGAACAAAAAAATTGTATGCTGAGGTTGCTAAGATCTATGGTAAGAATGAATCTTCTATCCATGAAATTGTGAAGCGGGAGAAGGAAACTTGTGCTATTTTGCTGTGGCACCTCAAACTGCAAAAGTTACAGCCACAATACGTGATAAGTGCTTAGATAAGAAGGAAAAGGCATTAAGCATGTACAGTAAGGTATTTTGAGAGAGGGAGAGAAAGACCACAGTCACATAACTTTTATTACAGTATGTTGTTTAATAGTTTTCTATTTTATTAGTAGTTATTGTTGTTAATCTCTTACTGTGCCTAATTTATAAATTCAACTTCATCATAGGTATGTATGTAGAGAAAAAAAAAAACATGGTATATGTAGGGTTCCGTACTTCTGAAGTTTCAGGCACTCACTGGGGATCTTGAATTCATCTCCTGCAGATAAGGGGGACTTGTATTAAATTAATTATTTAATAACAATAAGACTAAAAGTCAAAAACCAAAATTATTTTATTGAAAAAGAAAAGCATCTTACTGTGGTTCTGGATCTTCAGTCCAGCTCATTGGAGAGTGGGATTAACTCAGAGATGATTCACTTCTGCTTTCAGGCTGTGTGGACAGCGTTTGATGCGGAGGCCTTTCTGTGGCCAGTGGAGGATGTGTGGACCAGGGGAGTCCCTCAGTGGGAACGACCGCTAGGCAGTTTCTTTCTGATCTAGAAGTGCGGGGTAGGACAAAGAGTTCTATTCTCAGGAGCTGCTCCCTGGCGTCCCTTTGGAACATTTCATGTCTGACAAGGGGACAAGGTGGAAGACCAGAGCCTGGGCCACCAACACTCTGTTCTAGTGGGAGGGATAAATCGAAAGCGCCAGGACACCTCCCTTGTTCTCTCAAAGAGGAGCTTCTCTCTCAGGATAGAGCCGACCCGATAGAGGGCTCTTTTTCCTGGGGCCCTGATCTGAGAAGGTAGCATTTATCCCACAACAGGCAGGAGGTTGAATCCCCACTTCATCATAGCCTGATGCTTCTCCTTCCTCTGGAATCTGGTCATCCAGAGGGTTCCCTGGCAGCCCTAGTGGACCTCTGCCAAATGTCCCATTTGCAACGTCAAGGATATAAGAATAATTTTAGAAATCTTTTTTGTTTTTTCTTTTTTTTCCTGCGGTACGCGGGCCTCTCACTGCTGTGGCCTCTCCCGTTGCGGAGCACAGGCTCCGGACGCGCAGGCTCAGTGGCCATGGCTCACGGGCCCAGCCGCTCCGAGGCATGTGGGATCTTCCCGGACCGGGGCACGAACCCGCATCCCCTGCATCGTCAGGCGGACCCTCAACCACTGCGCCACCAGGGAAGCCCCCAAATATTTAAATATCCCTCAATATATATATATTTTTTGTCTCTGGGATGCATACTCTTCTCTTAAGTTATGAAGGTGTCTTTCAGTGAACAGAGCTTTCATTATCATGAGTTTTCTCTCATGGGAAATAAGCTGGCTTCTATAATAGCCAGAGATTCTTTCAAATTTTTCTGAAAGAATTTTGGCTTGTATTTTATAGGTGTCCAGCTCATCACGTGCATTGCTGAGCTTGTCACCTGCGTTAGAAGGATTCTTTTCTACTTTACAGGGTAAATTCTCCCTAAATCAAATATTTGGTGAGAATTCTTGTTTTTTCCCCTTGATGCAGTTCTAAGAGAACTTGAAGTTCCCACAGAAGCTGTTATCTCTGCCTCTCTAACTGCGTTTTTTTTTTTGCTGTTGTTGTTTTTTCTGACCGCATAAAGCGTTATCAGTTTAGAGACTTTGCATATAATTTTAAGTGCATCATTTATTTAATCATTGTCAGTGAGTTTAGCGTACATTTCATTTCCTTATTTTTCAAGAGTTTTTAATATTTAACTCAGCCACATCAATCACTGATTTCAAAACTCAGTTTTTGACTCAGATTCTAGGTGGTCTCTGTGTTTTGATGAATCCTAAGGTCCCACCATTCATGCCGTCTCCTCTAGGGGCTGCTGCACAATCTCTCACACTCTTATATTCCAGGTGCACCCAGATACTTGGCCTGACTCTCCTTAGAATTTTCTGATATTCTTCTCTTCTGTATAATAAGTTGACTCACTCTCACTTTCATTCCTTCAGCTTCTAGTGAAAGAAGCTTTAGACTTCCCTGAAGGCTGGAATATTTTTCCAAACATATTTTAGAGCGGCCTGAACCTGTTCATTCTTCTGATGGATTTTGAAAGATGTCATGATGACAGCTATTTGATTTTAGATGTATCCGGATTTATCTTATAAAGACTGGATCTTTCAGGAAGTGTCAGCTTGCTTTTTGTTAATCCATTTGTTTACTGGTTCACTCCCCAGGTAGTAAAATAACATAAAATTTAAATTTTAGCCACTTTAAGCGCATAGTTTGGTGACATTAAGTACATGCATATTGTTGTGCCACCTCATCAGTATTAATCCACAGAACTTTTTTGTCTTCCCAAACTGATACTCTGTGCCCATTAAAATATAACTCCCCGTTTCTTCCTCCCTCCATCTCCTGGCAACCACCATTCTACTTTCTGTCTCTATGAATTTAACTACTTGACGTACCTCATATAAGTGGAATCACACAGTACTTGTCCTTTTGTGCCTGGCTTATTTCACTAAGCCGACCCTCTGCACAGTCAAAAATCCGCATTTAAATTTATAGTCGGCCCTCCATATCTGCAGTTCCACATCTGCAGATTCAATCAACTGCAGATTGTGTAGTACCGCAGTACGTATTTATTGAAAAAGAATCTACATGTAAGTGGACCCACGCAGCTCAAACTCAAGTTGTTCAAAGTTCACTGTATTTAATAATGTAAAACAAGTGATGTAAACCCCCTCAGTAACCAAGAAATTGAAGGGGGTAGAGATGGCTTCAGGTATAGTTTGATCTACGGTCAAGCAATTTATTGACACGTCCTCTCTTGTGCCACTTCTCACTTCCTCTTCTCTGAAAACATGTATTCACACACACAAAAAAACTGTACGTGAATGTCCATAGCAGCTTTATTCGTAATAGTCAAAAGCTGGAATCAGTCTAAATGCCCTTTAACAGTGCATAAACATGTAATACATTGGTGCTATAGAATATTGGTCAGCAATAAAAAGGAATAAACTATTGATACATGCAGTGGTTAACAGATGAGGCAGAAAAATAGCCAGTCTCAGTAGCAAAGAAACGCAAATTAAAATAAGACTTCAGGGAATTCCCTGGCTGTCCAGTGGTTAGGACTAAGTGCTTTCACTGCCGACGGCATGGATTCAATCCCTGGTCAGGGAACTAAGATCCTGCAAGCCACATGACATGGCCAAAAAATTAACTAACTAAATAAATACAATTTCTTCAAAAAAATAAAATAAAATAAGACTTCAGTACTTGTCAAATTAGGTATTGAATTTCTACTTTTCCCTTTTTACCTCCCTGGTAACTTCCACAGTGCTTCCTGGGACCCCTTTCCCAAATCAACTACTTGCACTCAACATTCTTATCTCAGGGTTTGCTGCTGGGGAAACCTAACCTAAGACAGTTAGCTAAATGAGTAGGGAACCATGGCATGGATCACCGTCCCAGTGAAAAGAGATAAGGGAAGACTTAGGCAGGAGATAAGGGGTAAAGCCAACGATGGTTTGCGATGCTTCCTGCTTCCCATGTAATCTGTCTCTTATCCTCACATTCCCCCAAAGAATTTCAGACTATAAGACTCTTGGTATCACTGTGTCCTTATGTGCCATCTGCATTCCCAACAGCTCCCAAATCAGTATTGTCTTCAGACTTCATTAGGGAACCACAGATTCCCTTCCCATCCTCCTATTTCATGAAGGCTTTGGAAAAACAAAGCAGAGGTAGGAGCTGCCTTCTCTCTCACAGTAACCTGGAATTGGCCCTGGAGGCAGGGGCCGGGGTGTTAGAGGCCTCTGTATGTGCTGTGACTGACTTTTAATAAACACTAATGCGGAGGAGGAGACTGGTTAGAGCAAAATTTGCTTCAAATTAGAGCTGGAAAAGCAGGATCCAGTTATCCATGGGAAATAGCAACTTGTGAACTGGCCAAGATTATCACGCCATCATCAATCAGGGGGAAAGAAAAATACAACTTCCCTCGCCTTGCCCTCCCCCTTCCTCCTCCTCCCCCTCCTCCTCCTCCCCCTCCTCCCCCTCCTACCCCCTCCTCCTCCCCCTCATCCTCCCCATCCTCCTCCTCCCCCTCCTCTCCCTTCCCCTCCTCCCCCTCCTCTCCCTTCCCCTCCTCCCCCTCCTCCCCCTCCTCCTCCCCCTCCTCCCCTCCTCCCCCTCCTCCTCCTCTCCCCTCCTCTCCCTCCTCCCCCTCCTACCCCTCCTACCCCCTCCTCCTCCTCCTCCTCTCACTAATGCTTTCCAGCCCAAACATGGAATGTTTTGTTTAAGGAAAAAGTTGTTGGATGTAATTAGTAATTCTATTATAGTAGTATATCTTTATCTAAATAAACACAACCTGCTTTTCCACCATGAGAAATTACGTGATGGGGATGGGGGAGGAGAGAATCAGGCTGAGATTTGGAGGCACTGAGTGAGTCTGCCCCTGGGTTTTATGAGAGTCCTGGAGTCAGTCTGTAAGATAAGTAAATGGGCTGATAGGAGATGTGGTATCAGAGGCCGAGTCAGCTCAGCTGCTTTGCTCCGACCCCTGGCAACGTCCCAAGCCAACATTGCTCCTGCTGCCCCCTCTGTTAAAGATGCTTCCTGCTTCCTCGTAGAGAACCCAAAAGAATGCACAAGAGCAAGAGATTAATGCCAGTGAGCAACCCACCTTCTTTAGGGAGAGCAGAAAAGAGGGCATGGGAAGAAATCCCACAATCCCAAATACCCACCTGGGATTTGTAGTTCAAATCATTTTCACACTGAGGATTTTACTAACCTGCGTTAGCATCCTGTCATTTGTCCCTGAAGTCCCTCTGCTGGTGAGAGGTGAACAGGACATCAGGAAGTAAGTCAGAGAGGTTGGCATAACATTCTCAAAAAGTGAAACCAAAAAGTCAATCTCTGAGAGCAAAAAATCATCAGTACTTCTCTCTACCCAGCCTACCTCTTCCAGGGAGCTTTTGCATTTGCCTCTGGGCAGTGGAAGACAATTATACTTTCTTTTAATTAATGATGGTTGTTTTATGCATAAAGAGATTGTCCCATATTATAAATAAACATAATACAGGCTCATTTTATTAGAAAGTTTTGAAAAAAACAAAAATTATAAGGATTGTTGTAAAGCGATTCTTTGTCACAATGAACTACAGAGAATAACTTTGCTGCATTTCCTTCCAGTCTTTTTTCTATGCAAGCTATTTTGGTTTATTTGTTTTATGCAGTTATGATCAAATCATACAGACAATGTTTGTTGAATGCCTGCTGTGTCAGGCTTTATGGTGATCCAAGCTGAATCAGGATCCTGGTGCCCCCTGAAAGCCAAACACTACCACAAAGTCTGTAGTCCCCATGGTCTACCTACCCAGGTCAGGTCAGGACAAGGAATGACACTGGTTACAGCAGTTTTTATGAATTGGTGGTTATCTGTGTGCTTTTGTTTGCAAAAACAATTTTGGAAGATGAGAAGGGCAGAGAATATATGCATGTTTACAAACACAACCAATAACATCATCATCATAATAAAAATAATAAAACATAACGACCGGCGTAAATTCTTCTCAATAGATACCAACTCCTTGTAGCATTGGGCATGAGGGAATGGATCCACCACTTATCATTCCAGGAGGGACCAAAGACCAATAGGAAGGAGTTCATAGTCATATCAGCAAAAAGGAAAGCAAAGATAGATTTCTAAGTTGCAATGCCTCCCATGCCTCTAGCTCATCTTTCTACAGCAATAATAATAGCCAACATTGTTGAGCATTTTCTATATGCCAGGCTAAATAGGTTCTGGTACCAATTCCAATGAGGGGGTGGTCCGCACACTGACAGGCATTTCTTGGGATACCAACCAGGTGTCCTACAAGTCAACTCAATTCTGACACTATCTACCCAGGGACAGCATCAAATTCCACAGGTTAAGGGATCAGTCCTACAAGACTGGTCATCCCCTTCAGACGCCAGTCAAAAGCCCAGTTTTTTGCCTATACTTCTGGGCAACTGGCTATAAATCAGAGGTTCCTAAGGGCCACCCCCAGGCTTGGGTTCAATTAATTTCCTAGAGCAACTCACAGAACTCAAAGAAACTTTTTACTTACTAGATTATCAGTTTGTTATAAAAGGATATAACTCAGGGACAGCCAGATGGAAGAAATGAATAGGGCAAGTTATTTGGAAAGGGACACGGAGCTTCCATGCCTTCTCCAGGTGCACCATTCACACATCTCCACGTGTTCACCAACCTGGAAGCTCTCCAAACTCTGCCCTTTGGGGGTTTTATGAAGGCTTCTTTACATAGTCATAAATAATTAAATCACTGGCCATTGGTGATTGATTCAACCTCCAGATGCTCTACCCTCCCAGGAGGGGGTTGGAGGTAGGTACTGAAATTTTCAACCCTCTCATCACTTGGTTGGTTCCCCTGGCAACCAGCCCCCAGCCTTAGGTTACCTAAAGACACCTTTATAGCTCTATCAGAGGAAATTCCAAGGATTTAGGAGCCCTGTGCCAGGAACATGATGGAAGACTAAATATATATTTATTGTTATAAATCACATTATGATTATTATGCTAAACTCTTCATGTGCTGTATCCCCTTTCATTCATACAAAAAACCCAGAACATAGATACTATTATCCACATTTTAAAGACTAGGAAGTAGAGACTCAGATGAAGCTAAGCAAACAGCCTGGTAGAATAAGTTTTAAGCTCCAGTTCCTAGCAACAATATTTTGGTCTGTTCTGAGGGTTGCCTGTGAATGGAACTCAAATGTGCTCAGTCAAGTTGAAAGTCAGCCTTTAACATGGGCCCCAGAGCCAGTTCCCAGCCTTTTTCTGCTGTTCATCATTTGATACATGTGTACATTATTGACATTCTTATAGTCACTTCACTTCCCGCAACTAGAACGTTCCTTTCCTTCATAGATTTTCTGTTTAATATTTAGTGTCAATATTGCCCACTAGTCTGTAAGTTCCGTGAGAACAAGGAGCATGATTCTCCTCCCACACAGTGTGTGTCATGTGGCAAGAACTCAGTAAACATTCACTGAATGAATGTACCCAGTGGGTAGGGATGACGCCACACATCTCTCTTTGCACATTGTTCAGAGTAGAAGACAATAAATGTCCAGAAGAAACCTACTCATGGAACCCTTGTTTCATCCCCTGAAGTAGTTCCTATGTGTCTCTATAAATTCTACCATCTGTTAAAGCCAACTTCAACTTTTGTCATCTCTAGAAAGTTGCTCATAGGCATTGCAGTGTCATGAAGAACATAAACTTTGATATCAAACAAACATTGGTTGTAATCCCACTCCACCACTTAGTTAGTTGTGTGACCTTTGCTAAGATACTCAATTCTCTCAGCCTCAATGATCACATCTGTAAAGTGAGGTAACATTAGTCCCCACCATAAAAGGTGATGACATATGTAAAGTCCTTACAACAGTATCTGGAATGTCGTAAGTGCTCATTTAAGGCAGGTTGCTATCATTCAAATTTAATGAATTGCCTTCTTTATCATCCGTTCGCACTACCTTATTTTCTATAGCAGCATGTACTTACTTTGGTGTTTCAAGAAGACGGCAGCTCCTTCCAGGTGAGTCCAAAACACGCCTCTTGATTCCCTGCTGTATCCTTTAGTGCCACGTAAATTGTCATGACATGAGAGCAAGTACCCAAAAAATATATAAACACTTCATGATGTTTCATTTATTATTTTTACTTTGGTTTGCTAGAGAATTTAGAAAATGTGTGAAAATAAAGAAAAATTTTTTTAATTACCCATAACTCCCACAACCACTCAGAAATGACCTAAGTGCTTATAGACAACTAATGATAACCTACTGTATAGCATAGAGAACTCTACTCAGTGCTCTGTGCTGACCTAAATGGGAAGGAAATCCAAAAAAAGTG